>NC_066886.1:2165523-2178023 GCF_022985175.1 Labeo rohita | reverse complement strand
TGAATGGATGGTTGGACAGATATACAGATGGATGAATGAATGGATGGATGGATGGATGGATGGATGGATTGATGGACAGATGTACTGATGGATGCATGGATGAATGGCTGGATGGACGGACAGGTATACAGATGGATGGATGGTTGGACAGATATACAGATGTATGGATGAATGACTGGATGGACAGACGGACAGATATACAGATTAATGGATGGATAGACAGATATATATATATATATATGGGTGGGTGGGTGGATGGATGGATGGACAGATATACTGATTGATAGAGAGATTGATATACCAGTGGATGGCTGGCTGGGTGGATGGACAGATATACAGGTGGGTGGGTGGATGGATAGATATATGGATGAATGGACAGATAATATGCAGATGGATGGATGGATGGATGGATGGATGGATAGGTAGATTTATGGATGGATTGACAGATAATACACAAATGGACAGATGGATGGATGGATCAATGGATGGACAGATATACAGATGGATGGATGATACATAGATGGACTAATATACAGATGGACCATGGCTGGATTGATGGATGGACAGATAGATAAATAATCGAACAGAAGCAAACAGATGTTTGACTGAATGACTGAATGAATGGATGATATGTAGACAAATTCATGGACAAATGAATGACTAGATGGATGGCAGGATGCAGCACTGATCTTCTTTTTGTGATCTGTTTTTTTCTTCAGAGAGAGAAGTTTGTCAAACTCTTGGATCAGCTTCACAACTCTCTGAGGATCGACCTCTCCAAGTATCGGGTGAGTTAAAGCAGCCGAACAGTATAGCACACGTACGTTACGCCGCTTCAGATGGATTTTCTATTTCAGACACATCAGAAAGAAAAACACTCATCTATTATTCATCGCCATGAAGATAATTTAACCTCTTCATCACTTTTAGTGATCCCCTACCTTAATTTACAATGACATTCAAACGTTTTACGAGCTCTTCAATGAACAGAAGATCCATTTATTCACACGCAAAGCAATGATTTGAGAAAGTGCCTCTGAAAACCTAAGATTGTTCTCAACTCTTGCTGCCCTTCTTGCTTTTACACTAATTGTAAAGTCTCTCGAAATACGTCACGAAAGAAGCGTCTCTCAGTCAAACAGAAGTTTCTTCTAAAAACACGCTTTCGCAGTCAGATCATGTGTGACTCTCTTGACGACGTGTGGTCTGTCTGTATCTCAGTGTGAGAGCTAGAAAGCATTGACAGGGTGCTCACGCATACACACGCACGCACACACACACACTCGACTGGCAGGCGTCCAGGGAATTCAGTGGCCGTTACCTGCTTCCATCCGCCCGTCAGCTTCCAGGCAACACGTCCTGACAGTAATACACTCTGGATCTGCAGGGCTCTGTGGATTTGACTGTAATGTAATTCTGAAGCAAAGTGAGTTTGGTTTCTCGTACAGCTCGTGTGGATTTGGCCGAGGCAGGTTTTGTTCTTCTAGAGCACTTTGACGCCTCTGCTTTATTAGATGAATTTCCACCGTTTGTGGCTGTGTTGTCTACATCATCTGTGTTCAGTAAACCTCAGGCAGACTTACCTCTTCGCCACTTGTACAGGATTATACGTTTCTCCAGACGCCTTCAAATCACAGTGAACTCTGGAAAACACTAGACGCTTTCTGCTCAATCTGGCCCAGTTCCACATGCTTTCAAAACAACATCTCTGTCGTAGCCAAAAATAGATGCAAAACTGCCTAAACTTGAAGTGCAATGGAAATCAAAATATTTACAAATATCACACAATACAGTCTCTTCTGCTCTCCAAGGCTGCATTTATTTGCTTAAAAATACAGTAAAAATTGTGAAATATTATTACTATTTAAACTAGCTGTTTTCTATGTGAATATATTGTGAAATGTAATTTATTCTTGTGATCAAAGCTGAATTTTCAGCAACATTACTCCAGTCCTCAGTGTCACATGATCCTTCAGAAATCATTCTAATATGCTGATTTGCTGCTCAAGAAACATTTCTGATTGTTGTCAATGTTGTAAACAGTTGTGCTGTTTCATATCTTAGTGGAATAAAATAATTAACTTAAATTATATTAAATTCAATAATATTATAATTATTAAATAATTTAAAACATTTTATTTTATTTTAGTTAACATTTATTTAATTTTAAGCAATAATTAAAAAAAAATGTTTTTAGTTTTAGTTTCTAGTTTTAGTTTTTGTTTCAGTTTTAGTTCACTATAATAACCCTGGTGGACAGCACAGCCGCACGCGGTATTAATTCAGGCCCTTGTGCAGATCTTTAGACGTTCTGATGGTTTCTCATCAAAACTCTCTCCTCTGATTCCGACCCACTGCTGACTTTTACAGTTTAATAATCTCTTACCTTTGCAATCTGTTACCGGCACACCGACCTGCCTGAAGGCCCGAACATATGTTCATATCTCCCTGCTTTTCTGACATTTCACATCACTCAAGAGCTTCTGCACACTTATTCGTCACCTCAAACAGCCATAGACACTTTCAGAGTGAAGTGAAGTGTTATTTTAGTGGTGTTATATGAAGTCTTTACTGGCACGCTTGATTTCAGACACCTCAGGGCTCTTTCACACTTGAGCATTTGAAGTAGACCGATGGCAGAGTTCAGTTTGTTTGGTGAACACTTCATGTAAACTCAAGCAGTTTGCAGTTAGTACGAAAATAATCAGTCTTCATTTGTAGAAGCAAAGCTGTGTTGGTGGCATCGAATTTGCATCTTATAGAATTTGCATCTTTGCATTGTTCCAGTCATGCATATAATATAATGCATTTCTCAGAGATGCTTGTATATGAATAAACTGACTACTGGTTGCAACTTGCAATCGTTGCATCTTTTGCGATACAAGACTAATGCAATTGCTGTTCAGTGCATGTGAAATTTTGGAAGTGAATCCAAAGATGCACTGAAAAAAAAATATATATATATTTTAATTATTTATTTTTTTATTTATTTTTTTCTAGTAAATCTCATTAAATGTTTATAAAATTTGTGCTTAAAGCTAAAGAAAAATAGGTATAAAAATAGGGTATTAAAATAGTTATTAATTTGAAAGTTAAAAACTGCTGAAAAGCACAAAAAATGGTAATGATGTAAAATGTTATTACAATTTCAAATAACAGTTTTCTATTTTAATATATTTTAAAATGTAATTTATTCCTGTGATGCAAAGCTAAATTTTTGGCGGTTATCACACCAGTCTTCAGTGTCAAATATATTGATAAATTCCCTGCATGTCCAAAAAAAACAAATGTGCAGTAAATAAATAGGTATTCTAGCAAACCTCACCTCACCGTGTTTTTAATTTCCTGCTTAAAACTAGAAAAAACTATTTGCCAATATGCTGTAAAAGTCTTGCTTTAATATATACCTCTGAGAACAAATGTGTTGTTTCAACCGATCTTGTTTTAAGGATGTTTAGATATTTTTCAAAGGAAAGATCAAAATCCAGGACTCGGGGTGGTACAAACCCAAAAATACTGTGCGAAGTGACCTGCGGCGGTACAGGGAGGAACTTGGAATCAAAGCGAGTGTGAAAACAGCCTAAATTGATTTGCGCGAGTCTCTGTTTTTTGGTGTCTGTTGTTGACAAACAGCTCCAGCACTCCATTACTCGCTCTGAATAATTAGAGAGCTGCGGTGAAACACCAGCCAAGAATTACAGCAGTGACTGACGCTCTGGCATCGATAAAAGCGCCGTAAGCGTCTCCCAGATCGCAGGAGTCTCTCCTCATTCTTACAAAAGCAAGTCAAAATTATTACATAACCATCCCGCCGCAAAACTCAGTGACATTTTCTAACCTGTTTCTCCGAGCACGTCTTTTGCACACGTGTATGCGGCATCCGCACATGCATGCTCACAGTGTAAATATACTGTGTACCTTCATGCTAGAACAAGCAGGCTGATAGCTTTGCAGCCCAACAGCACATTTTCTCTGTCTGTTGCCGGTTTAGCTCGGACTTCTAAATTATGATATATTTTGTCATTGGTGCTCATGACGATGGAACACGTTGGGATATTAATATTGCTGCATAGTGCATGCTGCATAATGCTGCTGGGTGAACGAAGATGACTCACGGTGACATGTTGTTAACCATCCATCTCTGCCAAACCTCCTCAACCTGAGTAAAAGGCCATTTGATTATTAGCAGGTGAAGCATCCACCATCTAGAGATGTTTATCATAATATTTCACAGAAAGGAGCAATTCTTTAGGATTTTCACAAATGCAAATTGATCTCATGTTGATTAGAAATAGAATAATTTACTTGATAACACTTTACTTAAGGCTTTTATATGCAGTGCATTATAAAAGTAATTTCAGTAGATTAATAATGCCATGTAATCCAATTTATAATGCATTGTATGATGTTGTGACTAATTGTAACTACAGTTAGAATACATTATAAGGCTTATGTGTTAAAAGTAAAGTATAATCCATTAAAACATGACAAAAAACTACAAATATTATAATGCATTTTAACTTGCACAAATGCATTTTTATCCATGAAAAGTTACAACGCATTACAAGGTGAATTATGAATAGCTTTATCATGCATTATGCATACAGGCTTTAAGTGGTAACACTTAACTTAAAATTGACTCTTTTACCTTTTAATATTTACAGTGTGTTTGCCATATGCTTTTTTATGCTTATTAGAGTATTGCATTGTTAGCTTAGCAACATCAAACTCTAAACTTTAAAAATATCCACCTAATTTAATTATAAACCTTTAGTTGCTGCCGTATATTTGTAAGTTTCATTTGTGAAAATCTTTTTTTTTTTTTTTCTGAGGAGAAAAAAAAAGACTGGTATGTTCATTCAGTTTATATCTCAGAATTCTGACTTTATAACTTGCAATTGCAAATTCATATCACGCAATTGCGTCTTTATTTCTCAGAATTGCCAGTTTGTATCAGAATTGTGAGATAACAAGTCGCAATAACCTTTTTTTTATTTTTTATTCAGTGGCGGAAACGGGCTTCCATAGTTTTTACAATGTATTGGAATCAACTGAAATAAATCTATACATACATCTATCATTGTTACAAGACCTTAATTTGAGTCTTTGTGTAATTTATAAAGTAAAAACTACATATTTTACAGGTTATTTCAATTTTTTATACTGCTATGTCAAAATATAGGCCAAACTATTTGATCATCTGCCTTTTTAAACATATATGTGACCCAGGACAACAAAACCACTCATAAGGGTATTTTTTATTTTAAATAAACAAGCTTTCCATTGATGTATGGTTTGTTAGGATAGGACAATATTTGGCCAAGATACAGCTATTTCAAAATCTGTAATCTGCGGGTGCAAAAAAAAATCTAAATATTGAGAAAATCACCTTTAAAGTTGTCCAAAGGAAGTTCTTAGCAATGCATATTACTCATCAAAAATTACGTTTTAATATATTTATGGTAGGAAATTTACATATTCATGGAACAGGATCTTTACTTAATATCCTAATGATTTATGGCATTAAAAAATAAATAATTTTGACCCATATAATTTATTGTTGGCTATTGCTACAAATATACCCATGCTCTAAAATTGACATTGAGTGTCAATCTGATGTTAATTCTGTTTGCAGGATAACTTTCCTGCAGGAAATCCAGAGAGACTCCAGGACTTGAAATCAACCGTCGACCTGTTGACAAGCATCACCTTCTTCAGGATGAAGGTACGACACTCACACACACACACACACACACACACAATTACATACAGAGAGAATTATGCAGGCTTTTACACTGGAATTAAAGCAGTGTGACTCAGCACTGTGACTCACACATACAATAAAAACCTCTTATGCATCTCATGAAGGAGAAGTCTTTCAATTTAAAAAATATGAATGAAGCCATTTTTTGTGACTTTCACAGCCAGTCAAAACATTGTGGTAGTTATTATTAAGTGAGAAGGACTTCCTGGTTCTACAGTAATTTCCTGCATTAAATAGTCAATTATATTAAACAAAAAGAAAAAAGCTCCTAATATGAAACTCCATTAAAAGAAAGGTATTATTCCCCCTCAGGAAAATACGAAATTTTTAATGCATAAAGACAATTAAAAGAGGTTCTATTATGCTCTTTTTTTTCAAAGTCTTGATTGTGTTTTGGGGGTGTACTATGCTCTCATGCTTGGTGGTTCGAAAAACGCATTATTTTTCACATAATTTACATTATTACAATACATTTCTCCCAGCCTGGCACAAATAGATCAATTAGTTCCGGGTTTAATGAAGGCCAGCCTTCCGAAAAAAGGAAATGTGTTATGATTAGTTAGCTGTCCCAGTGCGTTACGATTGGTGAACAGCTTAGATGGTGTTTCAGTACTGCCACGCCCCTTGTCAAAGCAGTTAGTGCAAGCTAGATTAATAGTCAATCTTATGTTTTAAATATGGATATTTTTCTTACAAAAACGCATCGATTCGCTACAGGAGACCCCCGGGAGCTGTGTGAGGCACTTTTTGTTATAGATGGATGCACTGCATTAGATTTTATTAGACTCCGATTGCATTCGTCTGAAAGAGTCATATATACCTAGGATGCATGGATGGTGAGTAAATAATACGCTACAGTAGTGTTGAGTCCCGTCCTCAGCCTGCGAGATCGCCAATACATAATGTTATCGTGCTAATGTATTTAATTATTTTAAATACTTAGTTTCATTGCCCGAAACCAGCTCCAGCATAAGGCTAATAGAAGCCTAACATTATCACTGATCAGCCTAGCCTATTCTAGTGCAAGTTTATGCATTTTAAAAACACACGCGTTATAAGTGAATCCATCTACACTGTATGATGAGTAAATCTCTTAATATCCTATAAACCTATAATAATATACCCATAAACCGGCTTTGGTATGTGTTTGGACCCCCTGTACTGCCAACCCAGTCTCATGGCAATTTGTGACATAGTCACAAAAACGTAATCTATTGATTCGTGTTCACAGACATTCCCCTTTTTCTTCGTGTCACTCAGCACGATTTGCAATATAATGTATTTCAATAGGGAGTAGTTTTTCTTTCTGCTACTGCAACACATTCGGTGATTTCTGTTTAAATACAATGTATTAGTATAATACATATAACGTTATTATTTACATTTTATTTACACAATTTAGACGTGTTTGAGGACCTAACCCAACCCCGCCCCTAAACCTACCCATTTGTATATTATAGAATACACAAGATATAACGGGCACAAATACCAAGTGTTCCGAGGTAAACTGATTGATTTGTCCGAAGAACGCATGCAAAAACGATCACCGTCTCCATCCGGATTCTGCCGTAAAACTAGGCTTGTTTGAGATGCGCCTTACCTCGCCTGAAATGTAGGCAAGAGTAGGCGGCTGCAGTGAGGGGAGGAGTGAAATAAGTGCAGTCAAGACGGACAGTTCTGACCTCTCGAAGTAGAACAGATACCTACGAGATCAAAGGCGGATATCGCGTTATCACACTCACATGCTGTGTTGCTGATAAACATGATATAATTTCAGCTCTGTTGGTTTTATATGAAAATAAATATGACGAACAAGACACTCAAAGTGCTTGCTATTTAATTCCATACGAAAGGCGTATTTGTCATCCATTTTTACTTTAATACAAACGTGTATTTTTGATTTTTATAGAAATATGACAGCAATGACATATCTCATGCAGAGATCACACTGGCACAGTGTTTGGGAATATTCATGCATAATCTAAACACATAACCACATGATATTAAATTAAAAAATAAAACATTTTGGAAAAGAACGGCAACATCACGGTTGTCTGGACCATTGAGCTTTAAGCTGTGTCGTCATCCAAGCGTTTCCCATCGTGCTTTTGGTCAGCGCAGTCGGTGGAGAGCTACTGCGCCTGACTGCTCAATCCGACACAGCCGCCTCGCCGTCGTGAGAGCAAGGCGGACGTAACTCGGACACATTTCTAACCGGCATGCATCTTACGGTGATCACCGGTATTCGATGTTTTAATACCTTTATACTGTTTGTGGTCAATTTCTAGTTTTGCAATTGTGAAGATTTAAACATGGAAGTGGTACCCTGCACGATCCCTATTAAAATACATTTAAAATTGTGCTGAGCGACACGAAAAAAAAGGGGAAATTTGTGTCTGTGAACATGAATATCAATTGATTAAAATTTTGTGACTGCCACGAGCTACTGCACATGTCTGCAGCGCGTTACTGCTCTGAAGCGGCCAGTCTAGTCAATGCTTGTGTTTATACCCACCGCGCTGCGGCTCGTTGAAACAGTTCTACGTGCTGCATCACTAAAGTTTGGCTAGTCCCTCACCTTGTCCCTACAACAATTTGAACTTCCGTGGGCAGGATTTAATTTAATGATATTCTAATGGACCATGTTGTGACATCATTGTATGCGGAAAACAAAAGCTGTAGTCAAAGGAGCCGTTCGATGTAGTTCTTGGAAAGACATTTTTTTAAAAACAAAATATCTCCCATTGGAGTGGACTTTGAGATTTATAACATTGTAGATCTTTTTTATGCCCAAAGATACACACCACACACTGACTAAAATTCAAAAAGTGAAAAAGCATAATAGCACCCCTTTAAAACTAATTTATAGGAAAAAATAAATAAATACACACACACACACACACACACACACACACATATACACTACCGTTCAAAAGTTTGGGGTCAGTACATTTTTATTGCTTCTTTCTTTTTTCTTTTTTTTTTTAAGAAATTAATACTTTTATTCACCAAGGATGTATTAAGTTAATAATTAAAAGTTTATTAAAAGTTAATAATAAATCATTTACATTGTTATAAAATATTTATATTTTGAATAAACACTGTACTTTTTAAACTTGTTATTCATAAAAGAATCCTGAAAAAAAAAAATCACAGGTTCCAAAAAATATTTGGCAGCACGACTGTTGATATTATCCAACACTGATCGTTCTAATAATAAATCCGCATATTAGAATGATTTCTGAAGGATCATGTGACACTTAAGACTGGAGTAACAGCTGATAAAAATTCAGCTTTTCATCACAGGAATAAATTCTATTTTAAAGTATGTTAAAATAAAAAACATTATTTTATATTGTAAAAACATTTTGCAATATTACTGTTTTTTTCTATATTTTTAATCAAATAAATGCAGCCTTGATGAGCATAAGAGACTTCTTTAAAGACTATTACAAGTCTTACTGACCCCAAACTTTTGAACGGTAGTGTATATATATGTATGTGTGTGTGTGTATATGTTTTTTTGTATATATATATATTCATTTTATTACTATTTTCATGACAGTTAATCATGAAAAATCTAATTTCTTTTTCCCCAAATTCTCCCCTGTTTCTCATTTTCATTACTGTAATAGATTTATGGAATTCACCATTGTCAATGCTTTCAATACATATCCAAGCTCCTTTGAAAGATAATATTCCTTCGCCGGAAAATAAGCGTTTCTTTAATGCATAAAGAAAATGTAAATGTTCATGACAATTAAGCATATTTTAATAAAAAATTATAATGATGTATAAATGCTTTACAATTTTAATAACATAGCTTTTTCCCCCTAAATTACAGCAATTCTTTTTTACAGTATGTTTAATAGTCGTGAAAATGAAATCTCTGGATATCCAGAATAATATGTTTGATTTTCATTATGCTTATATAATCGGTGGTGAAATATGACCCTGTGTAATTCAGCCTGGTTGTGAAATTCTGCTATATTTCACTCATTCATTGGTTCAGTTCTGATAGAGATCTGCTGTTGATTGTCTCGGAAGTTAATGAGCTGCTAATCACAGCTTACCTGATAAGACTCTTACATTGAGAGACTTCAGATGTGTTTCACTTCAGCGAGCACAGATAAAGTGAATATATTCTCTGATTGTTTTCACGTTTCGCTTCATCAGGCGCGAATATAAAGCTGCGCTGCTTTACAGTCAGTAATGAAACATTTTTCACCAGCGCTGCAGGGTTTCAATGATTTCTCATTTGTTTGCATGAAGTAAAAAAAGTCTTTTGGCTCTTGAAATATGCACTTGAGTCAAATTTATTTGAGCACAATAACAAGAACCGCTTGTTCTGGGGGTCTCGTGGCAATAAAACTGTCTGACATATAGCTCAGCTCTGTGTGAGGGAGTACGGCCTTTTTTGTGAAGTCATAAAGAATGCGCTGATTTCTCACTGTTGGGGAGCCGGGAAATATATTCAGAGTGAATGTGCCTGTAAAACCACACTGCTCAGAGCTGTAGGGTACGGCATTTATATATTTATATATATTACAGCACCATTCCAGAGTTTTTGTCTTTGTAGACGCCCTCACAGCTGCGATTGGCCCCTGCTGTTAGTTCACTGTGCAACGCTTTATTTTAATATATGACTGACTGTTGTAATCGCAGGTCAATATGAGTTGTAAAAAGCCTTCATATGCACTACAGAGAATAAAGACTGATTGATTTTTCTCCCTTTCTCCTCCCAGGCTATTAAAGTTCATTTGCACGGACGTGCACACATTTACCATTTAGTTTAGTCAGATTTAGTCCATGCTTAGAAACACAGACATTGACAGCCGCTGGCTGCAAACATACTGTATGCAAGTATGCAAACGCAGACATTGATTAAAAGATTTCTTTGCTGCTAAATTGCATTTTTTATTATTAACTTATAACCTATAAACGGTGCACTTGCATTGCATTATGAATTGAGTGTAATGACGTGAATGTTTGTGTATTTGGGTTGAATGTGTTTCGGGACTTTGATGTAGATGGATAATGTTTTATGCAAAACTGTATGTAGGTCAGTGATGATGCATATTTTTAAGTTGGCCTGGATCATTGAATGCATTCATAACTACTACAATGCAGTTCTTAAAATCAAGGACTGTAGTAAAGCAGTTTGTATTATTAGTATTAATAAAAATATTATTACAAAATGTATTTATAAAAGATATATTATATAATAAAACATTTATATATATATTGTATTAATGTTATATTTTATTATAATGTTATATTATATTATAGTATTAAACAAAGGTCTTCTTTTATGGTTAGTTTTCTCCTTCAAGTGAACTGCTTTTATGGTGGATCAGTTGTTGGTTAAAGTTGTTAAAGCTCAATGCTCAGGATGGGTTCAGATTTTTAGCTGCCAAATTTTTTGCTTCCTCTGTCAAAAATAAAATATATTTTTAAAATCTTTGTTTATTATTTTATTTTATGTATTTTTTTTAGCTAAGGATGTGTTCTCTGATTTTTAGTTGCCATTTTTTTTTTACTTCTGTCAAAATAAAATAAAATAAAATAAAAAACTATATATATATATATATATAGTATTAATGTTATATTTTATTATATTAATTAATTAACTAATTTAATAAATATTTTTTACCCTGTAGACTAAATGATTGTGTGTCAAGTCTCATTATTGCTTTAAATTATCAAATGTTGCGTATTATACCGCCAATAAAACTAGTGAATGAAATCTTGTTTTTAAAAAATATATGATGAAAATGTTTTGCTTCATGTTTATTTTTTATTCTTTGGATATTTCAATACTTTCTTCAGATAAAATAAATAAATAAATGTATATTTATTGTAATTTAGAATTAATTAATAATTATAGATCATTTTTAATGTAAATATTGATTTAATGGAAAAATTTGTTTCATATATACATATTGTCACCTTAGAATTCTAAGGTTCTATCTGACATTTTTGTCAAAATTGAGTTATTCGTATTCAGTAACAACTTATTTACATTATGTGATGTTTCTTTTATAAGCTCTGTACATTTTGGGTCCTTTGTTTAGAAAACAAAAAGAAGTCTATTTTTTCCCCACATCATGAATACAAGCATATTATATTCCTAAAGACTTTGCTTGTGTTTAACACTTGATTTTTATAAGAATCGCCCTTGTCATCATCTCCTGATCTTTTTTTGTTTGTCATTGACCCACATACGGATTTGATGGCCTGTGATTTGTGAGAATTAAGGAGTGTGTGTGGACTGGAGTTGTATAGCGTGGGCTGAGGCATGAGGAGATGATGTCACACACTCACACAGTGCTGTCAGTTCATTAGCCGGGCCTTGCATCCTATAAAAAGCGCTTTGTCATTTAATGACTGACAGTTGGAGTGGTCTGAGCAGGCAAATCAGTGAAGCGCGGCTAAAGAGGCAGAGGAAGCTCCGCCCACTGAGAGAGCACCGCCAGGCACAGAATAAAAACTCCAACTGTCACAAAGCATTATGGGTAATGGAAGAGCGCCCATGCTGGGGCGATGTTTATTCCTGCCCTTAGCGCCTGCGTTCAGAAACACCGACACGGCGCGTGGAGGAATGGGACACATTAGACGTTACATAAGAAAAAGAGAAACGCACACTAATGTACAGTCTCATGTTATTCATTTACATAT
Source organism: Labeo rohita (assembly GCF_022985175.1). Classification (NCBI taxonomy): domain Eukaryota; kingdom Metazoa; phylum Chordata; class Actinopteri; order Cypriniformes; family Cyprinidae; genus Labeo; species Labeo rohita. Next base: position 2,165,581 of record NC_066886.1, on the reverse strand, counting down.
TCAGAGCAAGTGCTTTTAGCTTCTTGTTCTGTGCAAGGAAAGAAATAAGTTCACAATA
>NC_066886.1:1765523-1820523 GCF_022985175.1 Labeo rohita | reverse complement strand
GACCATGTAATCCCGCCCATTCACGCGTTTCCTAGGAAGTGGACGTTACACACTTTGCTATATCGATTCAAAGCGTGTTTGTAGAGGTATGTATTCAGATTTATATGAATGCCCTATAAGGTTAACAGTTTTACAGTCTGCACAGGATGTTTTCTGCACCAGTTTTGGAGAGATCATATTTATTTTATGTGCGCACATGGATGTTACACTTCACAGTCATTTAAGAAAGTGATTTGTACATTGTGTTTTGGACTGATCTTATTTGCCTGCAAACTCGTTTATTTCCGGAGTCTGCATGGATATCAAAACATCATTTGGTTGTAGCAAAATCTGACTTTCATGCTTATTCATTTCACCCTGCAGATTCCTCTGTCCCTGCTTCTTTAACACAATGGAAGTCAACAGAACAACAGGCAGAACCTTCCTCATAACCGGTGGAGGAGGTTATTTTGGATTCCGGTAAGATTTGATGACAACTTACATTCTTTAAATCTTATATCATTTTTCACATAACCCTAATACCAGTCTAAGTACCTACACAAACCACTAGATGGCGCAATCATACTATATTATAGAACAGGAGATCCCAATTCTGTTCTTGGAGACCCCTCAAAAGTACACATTTTGGGTGCCCTCATCTTACACAGCCATTTTCGATCCACATTGAGGCTCCAGGAATGTATTATGAATATGTATTAAATGCAATAACATAATACATTGGTGCATGTTTTTATGTAAAGTCAAACTTATTTATATAGTGCTTTATGCAGCTTCGAATTAATAAACAAGAAAACAACAGAATGCTACAAAAATATGAATAAAATTTCAGCTATAAAGCAGCTTTAAAACAGACAGTTTGCTGAAATTGTACTCACACTCAGGTCATCCAAGATGAGTTGTTTCTTCATCAGAACAGATTTGTTGAAATCTGGGATTGCATCACTTGCTGACCAATGAATCCTCTGCAGTGAATGGGTGCCATCAGAATGAGAGTCCAAACAGCTGATAAAAACATCACAGTAAACCACAAGTAATCCACAACACTCCAGCCCATCAGTTAACATCCTGAGAACCCAAAAGCTGCTTTTTTGTAAGAAACAAATCCATCATTATGGCATTTTAAATTTAAATCATTGCTTATGGTCAAAATATGAGTCCATAATCCATAATAAAGCTTCTTCCAGTGAAAAAGTCATATTGGCTTAATCAGGAGAGAAAACTGCACAAATCAAGCCAAAACAGCTCTAAACAAACATTTGGGTGGATTTTGATGTGAGAGGATGGACTTTTTTACCGGAGGAAGTAAATTCATATGAATTATGGTCTCATATTTTGGCTAGAAGCAACCGTTTAAAGTTACAACATCTTAATGATGGATTTGTTTCTTACAAACATGCATCTTTTCAACTCACAAGATGTTAACTGATGGACTAGAGTGGTGTGGATTACTTGTGGATTGTTGTGATGTTTAACAGCTGTTTGGACTCTCTTTCTGACGGCACCCATTCACTGTAGAGGATCCATTGGTGAGCAATCCAAATCTGATGAAAAAACAAACTCATCCACATCTTGGATGGCCTGAGGGTGAGTACATTTTAAGCGAACTATTCCTTTAAAGCTTGATTATTCTCTTTGTAAATGTGATTTCTCTTTCAGTCTTGCCTGTGCTCTCCTCAAAACCTCCTCGCACGTTGTGCTGTTTGATGTGAGGCCACCAAGCCAAGAGTTGCCAGGGGGTATCGTATTCATGCAGGCAGATATCCGTGACTATGCGCAGGTGGAAAAAGCAGTTCGAGGCGTGAACTGCGTGTTCCACATCGCCTCCTATGGGATGTCAGGACGGGAGCAGCTCAATCGAAAACTCATCGAAGAAGTGAACGTAAAGGGAACGGAGAACATCCTGAGGGCTTGCGTGGCACACGGAGTCCCTCGTTTGGTCTACACGAGCACGTATAATGTAGTGTTCGGAGGTCAGGAGATTAAAGACGGTGATGAAAGTCTTCCTTACTTGCCCTTGCACCTGCACCCTGATCACTACTCCAGAACTAAGTCTATAGCTGAAATGCAGGTGTTAAAAGCGAACGGTTCGCCTTTGAATAACAGCGCAGGTGTCCTACGGACTTGCGCCCTGCGTCCAGCCGGTATATACGGCCCTGGGGAGGAAAGGCACTTGCCTAGGATAGTTAGCTACATTGAGAACGGGATCTTTAGGTTTGTTTATGGGGATCCTGATAGTCTTGTGGAGTTTGTTCATGTGGATAATCTGGTGTCTGCGCATGTGTTAGCTGCCGAGGCGTTAACTGAAAAGCATCAGCATCGTGCTGCTGGTCAGCCCTATTTCATCTCCGACGGAAGGCCTGTTAACAATTTTGAGTTTTTTAGGCCTTTGGTGGAGGGTCTGGGATACTCGTTCCCCACGCTTCGCCTGCCCATATCACTCATTTACCTCTTTGCATTCCTGACTGAAATGGTTCACCATGTCGTGGGGCGGATTTATAACTTCCAACCCCTGCTGACCCGTACTGAGGTCTACAAGACGGGCGTCACGCACTATTTCAGTATGCGTAAAGCGCGGGAAGAGCTGGGATACGAGCCTAAACTGTATGACCTGGAAGATGTTGTGCAATGGTTTCGAGGCAGAGGTCATGGGAAGAAACGCAGCCAGTCATCAATTAAGAAACTAATTTTAGATGTTGTTTTGGTGGTCGCATTTGCAGCAGTGGTGCTCTCCTGCCTTCCGGTTGTGGGACAGTGAAATGTGCGACAGCATTCAATTTAATCTTGTGCCTTATGTAAGGTTTATACTGACCTGATTTGTTCTTTTTTTTTAAACACAAATGTTCATGTTAATGCACATGAGTAATGTTATATTGTAAAATGTTGTGGGGCTGCAAAACGATAGGTTGTGATTAATCTATTGAAAATAAAAGTTTGTTTACATACTATATGTATGTGTACTGTGTATATTTATTATGTATATATAAATACACACACATATATGTATATATTTTTTTACAAATATTTGTTTTTAAACAAGTATATAATTTATTTTATATATAAATATAAATATTTCACGTATAAATCTATTATTTTTTCTTGATATATACATGTATGTGTGTATTTATATATATATATATATATATATATATACATAATAAAAATACACAGTGCACACACATATAGTATGTAAACAAACTTTTATTTTGAATCGATTAATCGCGACTAATCGTTTTGCAGCCCTGAAATGTTGTAAAAAGACACAATAAGCTAAACCCTGATAAATGTTTTATTTTATTTTCACTCTTTAAAAGGCAATGTCCTCAAAGAGTTGAGAAAAATCATATTTTGTGGATTTTAAACCAACAGTATTAAAACACTTAAAATGAGTGGTTAAGCAGCAAGACTGTATTTTTTATATGTGATGTAATTTTTTACAGTAGTAATCATCAGTATAATTTAATGTGAATTTTAATTTTTAAAAACGTCTTTAGAATGTCTACATTTGCTTTACTGACAGCAGCACAAAAGATAAACAAAACCTGATGATATTTGTATTATTTTTGTCATATCATTGCTTTAAATTGCTTTTATGCATTTTGGTATTCAAAGGAACATATATTTTGCATGCATTTTATGAATTTGTGCGTTTCCTGGGGATCAAACCTATGGCCTTGTTATTGGTAGTGCACATGCTGGACTGATCAAGGTATCCCGAAACACCAAAGTCATGAAACTTTGTTTATTTCCAGGTTTATTTGAAAAACTATCTCAGATTTTTCAGTGTAGTGTGTGTTTATATGATTTTGTGTTTAAAAAAGTTATATAAAATGTATGAATTTCCTTGTATAGACAAAATATAACATAAGTTCTCAAGTTCAGCAGTTCCTCAGGTGTAGCTCATTGCATGAACTATTAACCACAAACATGTACAGCCAGTCTTTTAGCAATTAAAAAAAATGGTCAAACATTATGTATTTACAATAAATGACTCTTGCTTTGATATTTGCTATTTGATATTTTAAACGTGACTTAAGTGTCAAAATACTTCTTAGGGACACTGTATGCTGACGGAAATGTAAGTAAGTGACAATAGCCTTTGTCACTGATGCACAATGAAATGTTTGGGATCTGCCCTTCCCCCAGATTCAATACAAACATTCACTGGTCTGCTGTATGTGCATGATATTACTGTTGTTTCTGAAGCATGAGTTACCTGGGAAACACAAGACAGGTAGATTTTAGATTTTGAACAAGAGACAAGAGCATTTCTATAATACTCATTGTACTCTCCCTAGAATACAAACAGTTAAGTTGCATTGAGAGTTGCTTATTGTTGTTTAAAGTTTTTAGAGATGTTCAGTGTAGTTTTTAATTATTTTCTGTGGGTTGGTCTACGTGGTCAAATCTTTAATCTGGCCCGCTGGATGAAAGTGGACACACATAGACTCTCCAAAGGACTTTTTTTCAGGATTCTGCTCCCCCTTGCTGAGTTGCTCTCTATCATTGTTTCGCTCCGGCATTAACCACATTCCAGAGCGCCGCAGCGCAGCCCGTGTCCCTCCGCGCATTCCTCTCACACAAACGAGTCCCGAATGAATCGTTTGATACACGGATATTCGCCCGTCTCCGCGCTCAGCGTCAATCCTGATTATTGCTAAAGTCTCGGTAGGAAATTTTAGGTGAGTTAAATTGGCTGAAAACGAGTTTGGGCGAACAATCACGGAAAATCAAAGCAAGAAAATTCCTCCGCGCAGCGCGCCATTGACTGTAAAGACCTTTCAACTTTACAAAAACTGAAATTGACAAACGGTCTCTTGTGTGGAAACTTTGTCACGACGACTGTATCGCCGCAAATCGACAGAAGGGGAGCATGTATCGTGACGAAATGACGGCGAAGGACTAAGTGAGCGCGTACAGGCAACGATGGTTCGCCTGAGGCGGCATTTTTCCTTGTAAAATGCAGTTTGTGTTGTAGTTGACTAGTGCTCCGCGCTCCCCCGTTCAGCGTCCCTCAACTCGCCTCACAGACATGGATGAATATGACGAGGATCCGGGGCGCAGAGCGAGCAAACTGATGGAAAACCTCTCCATATATGACGTTTATCAGGACGGGATGTACGGGGAGCCGAACCCCGACATGGAGAAAACTAAACGAATGAATGGCAGCTCCTCCACGCCCGGGAACAAAGTCTACGGCGCGGCTCCCGTGCGCTCCGTCAACGGTAGCCGACCCTCAGTGCCTCTGGATTTCTGTTCTCCGCAAAGGGAAGCGGTTTATCCCGATCCCGATGCGTACTGCACCAAATCTGAAGTTGCCTTGCCGTGTTACAGCGGCGCGTCGGACCGTCTCAGGAGATACACGCACGCCGAGGTGCAGGGGCACCGGTACAGCACTGGATGCGCCTACGACGGGCTCATTCTGGGGAAGCAGGTGCCCGTTCCGGGTGCGAGGAGCAACAGCTTATGCATGGCCAACCCTGATGGCAGATACGCAGCTACGAGCCCCCGGTCCAGTTTGGCTTCGTCTCACTCGTCGCAAGACCAGAGCAAGCACACCAGCCCGAGGTCGAGCATCAGCAGCCCGCGGTCCAGCCTGGTGTCGCCCGGACAGGAGAAGTACTGCGAGGGGAACAGCGTGATCAGCCCCCGGTCGAGTTACGCCAGCACGGCCAGCGACACCAGCAAACACTCCAGCCCCAGAACCAGCCTCAACAGCTACGACTGCGGGAGCAAACCGAGCAGTAACCGAACCAGCGGCATCAGCATGGGCTACGACCAGCGGCACATCAGCCCCAGGTCGAGCACCACAAGCCCGCGTTCTAGCTACTCCGACTCTCGCTTCACGCCCGCGGGGAACCACGAGCCGGAGAGCGGGGCGATGCACGGCATCCCCATGACCAGCCCCCGGTCCAGCATCTGCAGCCAAGACGGCGGCGGAGCCCGACCCGCCGTGGCGGCCAACTGCGTGGTCAGCCCCCGCTCGAGCATCTCCAGCCACAGCTCCAGGAGCTCGCGGAGCTCCCGGGGATCCATGAGCGCGTATCCCGAGCTCCAGCTCCCCATGCTGGGACCCGGCTTGCCGGAGGACGCGCTGCTGCAGGACTTCTCGGAGCCGAACGGCCTCCACAACAACCGCGTCCACCTCCAAACGTTTCCCGTGCTGGAGGAGCCGCAGCAGCAGAATTCAGATGTCAACCTTGCGTTTAGCTACGGGAAGATGAGCACCGGGGCGCAGCGCTTAAAGCTGCCGTACCAGGTCACTCCATCCCGGGACAGCGGCCCCAGTCAGGCGGAGCGGCGCCTGGAGGCCCTCACCCTGGAGCTGGAGAAAGAGCTCGAGATGCACATGAAAAAGGAATATTTTGGTAAGTGGAACCAGGGTCAGTTTTTGATTCACTTGTAATCTTTTTGTCCTTTATGTCATTTGCGTTTATAAAAACATGATTGTGAGTCTAAACTTTTTCCAGAATTGTTTTGTGGAAAGTCATATCAACACCTTGACACGCTCAAACACCTTCGAGCCGAGCCAGCACAGAGCAGCCTTTGTGTCGGACTCATTAAAGTATCATTAGGGTGTGGGAAAACAGGTGTAAATCATGTTTTGTCAATGAATCAGTGTGTTTTCTAGACAAGAGGGTTTATGCTTGAGCACTTTATATGTCTGCCTTAATCACATTATGATTATTTATCTTTGAGCTGGTTAAGTCATCATTCATCCAGACTTGTTCTCCCAAAGGCATCGTGCAAAAAAACGGCAAATTCCCAAAACTTGGATCATCTCACAAGGCATGCTGTAACATAGACTAAAGACTCTGTGTCATTTCATTCATCAGCACTGTTTGAAATCCCAAAATGAGACATAATTGGCTCTGAATTGCTTTTCTTTAATGATTAACTTTATTTTGGGTGTTAAAGTTCTATATGAAAATTTAAAAGTTAATAGCTGACATCCAAAAAGAGTATAGAGCAAACAATTGAGATCTTGTGGGGAGATTTTGTCGAAATCAGTCTGCTGAGGATATTAAATTCATAGTTTGTGTTTGTTTGTTTGTTTAGTGTGTTGTTTTGATAAAACACAAGTTTTGCACCCAGCTTGCAGGGTTTAAGTATGCAGGTTGGCGCGCACGGTGCCAAATGACTACGAACTTTGGCTAAACACCGCAGTAACTGGCTTGTTTTGCATTGTAACCAGCTGATTGCTGATTGGTTTTGGTCACACCGGGCAGCAGCGCTAGACCAATCACAACAAAGGCTGCTGGCATCCCAACTGGCACTGCCCAAAAAGGACATTGTAGTCGGTGAGCAGACAAACAGGGTTCTTAGCGGGCTTGTTTTTGGCCCGGACCTGGACGGAAAAAGGCAAGTCTTCAGAGAGTACATACTTTGTCTCCCAGTTTGAACGCCACTTCCTGCCAGTGTCCTTCCAAGGCCTGAACGTCAACAGAAATGTTCTTTAGAGGCATGTGAGCCTGAGTTTTTTTTTTTGTAGGGAAGTCCTAATTTGTGATTTGGCGGGACTAGTATTGGTTTAGAGAAGAGAAATACAGCGGGAGAGCAGATAAAAAGGGACAGTTCACCCAAAAATGATTCAGCCCTATGTTGTTCCAAACCTGTATGAGTTTCTTTTAGCTTTTGAACACAAAAGAAGACATTTTGAAGAATGTTGGTAACTGAACAGTTGACGGTAGCCATTGACTTCCATCGTGTGGAAAAAAATACTGTGGAAGTGAATGGCTACCGTCAGGTATTTGCTTATCAACATTCAACAATCAAAATATCTTTTGTGTTCAACAGCTAAAAGAAACTCATACAGGTTTGGAACAACACGAGGGTGAGTAAATGATGACAGAAATTTCATTTTTGGGTGAACTATTCCTTTAAAACTAAAAGTAACACAAGCTTTAAGTCTGTTGTTGTGACTGTGTCACATTGTCTCATCGTTTGTGTCTCCGTAGCAACTGAGTTTTGTTTCTGCTACTGCCTGGAAACACATTTGTACAGGATTAGTTGCAAAGTCTAGAGATGGAGGTATGAGTGTGTTTTTGCCTCCGAGGAGCAGGTGATGTTTTTTTACTGCATGCCGAACCCTCTTTAGTCTGCATTAGTCTGCGCGCGAGAGCGAGCCCTCTCCGTTACCGTGACAACAGCTCCCCTAAAATCAATCTCGCCGGGTATTCGTGATGTGTCTTTCTGCACTCTTAAAGGGTTAGTTCAACTAAAAATGAAAAATCTGTCATCGTTTTCTCAACGTTGTGTCATTGCAAACATGCATCAGAATCTTCTAGCTGCTGTTGAGATATTAAGACTGAACTGCACTATAAAAGTAGTCTGTATTCACCCAAAAAGGGTCAGAAATGCAATCTTCCACTATGCTGCAACTCTTACATCTCATTTGTGATCATGCAAGAACCCGTGCAGATTGGTATAATTCACATTAAGCCTACAAAACGCCTCCATGCACCATATTTGAACATGCGTCGTGAGATTTTAAAGGTGCGGCAGAGGAAAGTTTGTCAGTGAATTATCAGAAAACTTGATTAAGCAAATATGCATGTATGGACTACTTTTATAATACTTTTTTGAGCTCAAATGCCTATTGCATGCTTATCTGTATGGAAAGCAACACTGTTAGTCATTTTGTGTTGCACTGCCAATAGCAAATAATGTGTGTAAATGACTGCAAAATGTTCATTCTGGGTGAGTTGTGTATGTGAGAAACAGGATTTTATTGTTTTTATTTATGCTACAAAGTTTTAAAAGGCGGTGAATATTAAACGTAGCGACATTGATATACATTGCTGTTTAAAAGTAGAAATCTTCTGACAATAGAAATATTTCGTAATAATATACACTGCTGTTCAAAACTTTTTTTTTGTTGAAAGAAATGAATTCTTTTCATCAGCGAGGATGTGTTAAATTGATAAAAAGTGATAGTAAAGACTCTTTGTTTTAGTAAATGCTGTTCTTTTTAACTTTTTTATTTATCAGAAAGTTTCAAAAACATTAAGCAGCACAGTTGTTTCCAACATTAATAATAAATCAGCATATTAGAATGATTTCTGAAGGATCATGTGGCACTGAAGACTGGAGTAATGATGCTGAAAATTCAGCTTTGCATCACAGAAATAAATTACATTAAATAGAAAACCATTATTTTAAATTGTAATAATATTTTGCAATATTATATTTTTTCTGTATTTTTTTTTATTGAAGAAATGCAGCCTTTATGAGCAGAAGAGACCTATTTAAAAACATTAAAAATCTTACTCAACCTAAACTTTTGAATGGCAATGTATTTTAAATTAGATATGCATTTATTAGACTACATTACAATGAACCCTTTAAAGTGCTCACTTTGCGCACGATCGCAAATAATGCATGACTGGTCGAATTTGTGCTCATTCTTGCGATCGCAGGATCTTTTAGAGAGCGATTAGGCTGGCAGTGGGGTGGCGGTTCAGCACCAGACTCTTGGCACAGACCGTTTGTCTCTGCAGCCAGACACAGCTGCTGGGGGTCAACACTGATCACCTGCTTAGAATAACAATCATCTTAGTCCGCACATGTGCACACAAACGCCCACAAAACACAGAAACGCTCCAAAAGTAGCTTTGAGTTTCTCATAGTTATCTGCTCCTGAGAAGAGCTGGATGTTTTCTGGCAGCATTATTCGCCTGCTTTTGCGCTGAATCAGCCGACCTCTGACCTCTGTGTATCCACACAGACACTCGGGATTCAGGGTCTGGTTTAAAATAAACACAGAATGAGACTTTGCTCGCCGCCGTTTCCGTTCGGAGAATTGTTTTTAGCTATGCTTAATTTGGGTTTGGTGCAAAAGAAGTGCAGTAAATCTGTAATTTGGACTCTAAATGTGGAGTTGCATGACCATTTTGGGTGCATTTGGATTGTACGTGGAGGTTTTTTGCAGCCCAAAGTAAGGCTGGGTGATATGGCAAAAACAAACAAAAAAAAAACACACACACACACACACACACACACACACACACACACATATATATATATATATATATATATATATATATGTTTATTTTCAGAACGTTTTGTATTTTGTAACATTTAACTAATTGACGAGGATGCTTTATATTGATCAAAAGTGATGATAAATAACATTTATAATGTTACAAAGATTTCTGTTTCAGATAAATGCTGTTCTTCTGAACTTTCTGTTCATCAAAGAAACCTAAAAAAAATGTACTTAGATGTTTTCAACATAATAACAATGACAATAAATGTTTTTTGTGCAGCAAATCAGAATATTAGAATGATTTCTGAAGGATCATGTGACTGGAGTAATGATGCCAGAAATTCAGCTTTAAAATCAAAGGAATTAAATTACATTTTAAAAGATATTCAAATAGAAAACAGTTATTTTAAATAGTAAAAATATTTCAAAATTTTACTGTTTTTGCTGTACTTTGGATCAAATAAATGCAGGCTTTTTTGAGCAGAAGAGACTTTTAAAAAACATTAAAAATCTTACTGTCCAAAAACGTTTGACTGGTATGAAAAACAAACATGAAAGAAAAAAGTAAATAACTACGACATGTCTAATATAAAATACTAAAACATAACATAATATTAGTATAAATGCAGCTTTCAGACTGTCAGCATCATCCAAACATGACATTCTTTACAGGTTTTTGCATTTTACTGCACTGCTTTTTCATTGTTTTTGTGCATGTAAACATGCACTTGCAACTTGTATCTATTGCAGCGTCTTATGCACAAAAAAAATAATTATTGCAAAACATTACATTCGAATTAATCAATAAAACTGTAAAATCACCAGTCCAACCAGCCCTAATCAAAAGCAGCATAATCTTTGGCCTTGTGTGCAACAAAGCAACGCTCTCCATCTCCGTTATCAGCCGGAGAGGAAGGAGTTGTGATTCACGGCCTGTGTAGAGGAAGTAGTACCAGTGTGTACCAGGTGAGGGGAGTTTGTCTGGAGGATGCGTCTTGTTGAGTTGCCAGCCGTCCTCATTACATGTGTATCTCTTACTGCTGTCCACAATATTGCCTTGTTTTGAGTTACACATACCGTGTAGTTGCTGGTGTTTTAAATCAAACGTTGCTGCTTCTGTTGATGTGAGGTTATTAAACTAAAGAGTAAAACTATAAAAAGAATGAAAACATCTAAGTTTCTAAATCTTTAAATTAAAATAAAATGAAAAATATGAAAAATAAAATCGAATTGAAAATATTAATAAAAACTAAACATGTCTTAGTGATACTAAAATAACCCTGATTTAGTCAACCAGGGCAAAAGCGAGTCAGTCGCACTGAATGTCATCTTTGAGACGGAAACTTGAGTTGCTCTGTAATGAGGATTAACGGCATGTTTAGTGTGGTCTGTGCGTTACAGTCAGCTGAACGTGTTAATTAGTCACCGCTGGATTAGTCCTAACACTCACCTGAAAAAACGTGTTTTTCAGCTGCCAAGGTGAGCAAGTAAGAGTGGCATTAAAAGTTGCTTCATGATAGAAATTTCGCAATTTCACATCAGAAGCATTGTTCTGTACAATGCAGTCCTTTATTTGAAAGTTTGGTATTTTTGCATCAAATGTAGCCTTGTTTTAGGTTTAGTCAGGTAATTGTTAAAGCTTTACCCAGCTATTAAAAGGCCAAACACTGCTGTTCTTATGGGTTACAGACTGCTAATAAAAAAGAAGTGTGGTAAAGATGGACAGTGATAACGTATGCTAGCCAACTGAATGGAAAAAATACACTAATGATACTGTTGAAAGACTAGTACTGTTAATATCGACTTACTTCTTAAGGCTACTAGTACAAAGGTACTTAGTACTAAGGCTAGGCGATTAATCACATTTTAATTTCAATTGCCGTTTTGACTTGCAATAAGATAATCAAGAAAGTAATTATTGTGCCCTTGTTTTGCTTTGTGTTAGAAATTCAGAACGCAACAACAAATTTAATTTTTATTTATTATTTTTATATTATGTTATATTATTTTAGTGTAATATTATGCTATGTTATATTTTTAGTTTGTTTTTAAATAATTATCTAATATTTGCATTATTTAGACTTTTATTTTTGTTTATTATATATATATATATATATATATATATATATATATATATTTTTTTAATTTATGTATTTTATATTTATTTTTATATTATTTTTGTATGTTTGTTTTTATTTATATTATTATTTATATATTATTTATATACTTTCATTATTGTTTTTGTTAATTTTTATATTGTTTGTTTGTTTATATTTATATAATTTGTAATTTTATATTATTTGTTTATTTGTTATATAATAGTATTTGTATTTTTATTGATATTTTGTTTTATGTAATATTATTTATTTATTTTATTAATTAATATTTTATAACATTAATTAATATTAATACTTAAATATTATTATATTATATTATATTATATTATATATTTTTATATTTGTTTTTATTTGTTTTTGAGGTGTTTAAGGAAGTTCTAGGAAATCCATTGCTATTTTTTTTTTTTTTTTTTTTAAGTTCTCTAAATGCATAACATTTCCAAAGTCTACTAGTAATTAGTGTTAAATAATCATGATTAGTATAACTGATTAGTATAATCATGATGATGATTTTTGCCGTAATCGAGCAGCCCTACTTTTAGCTGTCTTGTTCTTGTGGTGGATATTGGCTGAGCATTTGTGGAGGTTTATACACCACACCTCACAGCCGTAAGCAATGTAGATAAAGCGAGCCCCTGCCGGGACTTTTACAAACACGATTAGATCAGAAGTGCCGGATTCTGGTACGTGAAATTCCCTCTCAATGATGCTATAATTATCTTGATGATGAGTTAACCATTAAGTCACCGAGAGCTTATCTGATGAGCGTTTCTGTTCCAGAGCCTGTTATCACATGCACAAATGGGCTTTATGTTAATTGAGCTTTTAAGTGAGTTTTTCTTGAATCGTCAAGGGCTGAATTACATCCGTTTTGATGACAGAATTTCCCAAAAGTTATCAGAGTAGTTGTTGGGAAGATTGATGTGCGATGTGTCATGTTTGCCGTTGGTCAAGGTCCTCTCGGGGGTGATGTTGTGTCCCGTCGGTGCGGTGACCTCAGTGTGACCATGTCTAGGTGTTGACCGTGGCCACGGTGAGGAATGCGACCCCAGCGGAGGCCATCTTGTGCGTGAGACTGCAGGCATTAATGCTGCTGACTCACTCTCCCATGATGCCGAACGCTTGATGTATAACTAGATTAAACGATGACTGATGAACTTTTGAACTTTAAATCACTCTTTAATACATCATTCTTGTATAGCATTTATTTATTTATTTCACATTTTTATTTTATTTTTTATTTATAAAGCACTTTTTGAAACCTACACAGTGAATACAAAGTGCTGAAAATAGCTAATAAAACAAATTAAAAGAAAACAATCATGAAAACCCCTAATTTGTTTAAAAACATTTTGGATTTTTTTTTTTAATTAATTAATTAATTTATTTATTTATTTATTTTTACATTAAGATGCATGTGTACATTTATATGTATTATAGGTGTAAAAAATATATGTTAGTAGTTTTTGCTTGATGGATAAGCCACATTTTTCTTGACATTATGCAGAAAACACAGTCTGTGATTCTGACAGCTGTCTGTGTGTCTGTTCAATTCCAGGAATCTGTGTAAAGTGTGGTAAAGGTGTTTATGGAGCGAGTCAAGCGTGTCAGGCGATGGGGAACCTGTATCATACAAACTGCTTCACCTGCTGCTCCTGTGGTGAGTATACATACACAAACTAACTAAATGCACAGTGTATAATTATTTAAATGTAAAATTTACTTAGAAATATGTTGAAAGACCAATTGGACCTCTGCTGATGTCTAAAGTTTGTTGTTTTGTGTCACTGGTATCAGCAGACCAGGTCCAGGACAAATTTTCATAAGCATATTTTCAAGTAAAATTATGCATTAAGTAATAATTATGCATCTAAAATAGGAGAATTGTGTATTTAGTGAGAATTATGCATCTGAAATGGGATATTCAAATCTATTCTATTCTATTCTAATTTATTGCACAATTCTCCAATTTTGCATGCACAAGAATTAGAATTATGCATCTAAAATGGAATTTTGCATTTAATGAGAACTATGCATCTAAAATGGGAATATTATGCATTTTGTGAGAATTATGCTTCTAAGATTGAGAACTTGCATTTTTTTAGAATATGCATCTAAAATAACAGAATTATGCATTTAATTAGACAGAAGTTTCTAATCTAATCTAAATACACAATTCTCCAATTTTAGAGGCACTTATGCATAGACTTATGCATTTAAAATGAATTTTTTTTTTACATTTAATAAAAAATATGCATCTGAAATGAGAAAATTGTGCTTTTTTAAATTCTGCATCTAAAATGAGAGAATTGTGCATTTAATGAGATGGAAGTTTCTAATCTAATTGTAATAGAATTGTAATTAAATGCACAATTCTTCAATTTTAGATGCACAAGAATTAGAATTATGCATTTATAATGGGAAAATTGTGCATTTAATAAGAATAATGCATCGAAATGCGATAATTGTCCATTTTTTTAGAAATATGCATCTAAAATGAGAGAATTGTGCATTTAATGAGAAGGAAGTTTCTAATCTAATCATAGTATAATTCAAATAAAATGCACAATTCTCCAATTTTAGATGCACAAGAATTAGTATTATGCATTTAAAATGCGACAGATGTGCTTTTAATGATAAATATGCATCTAAAATGACAGAATATTGCTTTTTGTTTTTTAGAAATATGCATCTAAAATGGGAGTTTTGTTGTGTTTGTGATATCATCACATCAGAATTGTGCATTTAATGAGATGAAGTTTCTAATTTAATCATAATATAATTCTAATTAAATGCACAATTCTCCAATTTTAGATGCACAAGAATTAGAATTATGTATTTAATATGGGAAAATTGTGCATTTAATGAGAATTATGCATCTAAAATGGGAGTTTTGTTGTGGTTTGTGATCACGTGCCACATGTATAGGCTCTCTCCCGGAAATGTTGTATTACGTAGCATGTGTTTATTTGTGTTTATGAATGTTTAAGCGTGTCACGTTTGCTCTGATCAGTGTTTCTCTCCGTGGGAGCGCTGTGTACGTGTGTGTGCGCGCCGCAGGGCAGCTCCGTCACCTAACGCGTCCTCGGTTCTCCTGTTTCCTCTGTAAGCGAGAGAGAAATCACGGCAGTACTGTAGAGCACAACCGCTGTTCAGTTTTCTCTCTTTCATTCTCTCTTCCCCTCCACACAGATACTGTTTCCTCACGCTTTACAGCCAGTGCAGATAATTTACACGTAATGCTAGCCGTTCGCTGTACACGTATTGTTTGGTGAAAGAAAGCGGGCCAGTAAACCGGATGCGGTCTGGGAGGAACTGGAAGCCTCTTTTAAGGGCATAATGGGTTCTTGAAGTTCACAGGAGCTTTTTAGCGTGACGTTCGAGTGTGTTTGTCTATGTTTGGATTATCTGTGATGAATAAGCTGCTGTGGTTGATCTTAAGTACTTCGGCGCAATCATGAGCCACTGTAATGTTTCAAGAGTGAAGGAGATGGAACATAAACCATGGGTTGCTTTAGCCTTTTGAGAATGAGACTTCAAATAAGGCTTTATTTTTGTGAAATGAGTCGAGGTGGGCAGGTACAGTATGACCAAAATCTGTCATTTTTTTTTATGATAATCGTATATATCATGATCCAGTTATTTTTGGATGAATCAACCCAAACATGTTTTAGCCATGACACGACTATGTGCTTATTTTATGACTTAATTTCAATTTTAAAATTACAATTAAAAATAATGTTCATTTTTTTTTATTTTTAGTTACGTTTATTTATTTATAGATATCAGATATCAAAAAATCAGATGATTCTTAACAAAAAAATTTATTTTCTTAAGGGCTGAGTTGTTATATCTCATGACTGCGAGAAAAAAAATCCATTAAAAACGGTTTCAAAACACTTCAAAACAAAAGACCCAGTTTAGTAATTCCAGTAATATTTAATCAAAAAGATATGACATATTTGAAGCTGTTGTCAAGTAGTCAATGTGCTAATATAATTATTCTATATAATTAAGTTGCATTATTACTTGGAAACTGAAAATAACCTACAGCTTTTGAGCATCAAGCTGTGATGTGTTGAAAATCACAAAATTGCTCCCATTATAATCAAGAAATCTGTCAACACAATAAGCACACTTTTTAAACGCCTGTTCTGGCTTAAATAGGCAACAAAATGAGTTCAAAAGAGCCATATTTTACACTTTTTTAGTATCCTCCTGAGACCTGGCAAAAATGTAGTTGTAATAGTAATTGTATTTTTTTATCTCATTAAATTGTTTAGAGCATTACAAAAAAATATTATAACAATTAATGATATTTCATTTATAAGTTATGCTATGTCTTTGGTAGGGGACATCGGGGCTCAATGTTTTTTAAAAAGTAAAACGACATGAATGAACATGCATAGGCAAAATCAATTAATATTTTTTATTTTTTTTTAAATCACCAATACATTTTTAGTTTTTTACCAAACTTTGTATAATGAGTCTCAACTGTTATAACAGAATGATTTTATATACCATTTTTCTTCATGCAAAATGTGTGTGAAATGGCCATTAACAGGTTTTCTCATTATATACAATGCATCTATAAACTAAATCTAATTTGCATATTAATGTGTTTTTGGGGCAACATGTCATGAAAAAAGAAGTGTAATAATGGGAGTAATAATTGACAAAATTTTCATAATAATATATAATATATTTTTCCTAATTATTAGGTGTGTCCCCAAAATGTGTAATACACATGCTTTTAGTCCTGATGTCCTCATATACGTCATAAAGTCATAAAGTTTGAAACCTCATAACATTTTCCTGAGATGCTGATGTATGACACACAGTTCAAAAATGAGTCAAATTTAAATGATAATTACAAAATATTATCATATTTCCATGAGAGTGTCACTAAATTAATATTAGACATTTTGAAGACCAAGGAGAGGGAGTGGTCATAGTGAAACATCCAAACATTTACTATCTCTAAAAAGCCCTGAATGTGCTCTGTACAGGACATCCAGACTTAAAACTGTGGTATGTATAGTCTCAGAGAAATTCACTAAAATATAATCTCCTCATATGAGGACGCAGGGTCTCAGAAGGTTTATTATTGTCCTTGCAGCACTGATTAAGATTTTCTATTGGTTTTATATGTATTGCACTGAGTTGCGTCTGCTGCAATGATTTAATTTGATTGATCTGTTTAACTATCTGAAGCTGTATTTACACTGCAATGATGGTGTTGCGTTTTGTGATATGTGGCTTATGTGTAATGTCAGGTACTCTGTATCAACCTCTTATTATAGAAGTGTTGTATAAAAGTGATATCACGCTTGCAGTGGTGCTGCTTTACTGAATTGATGCAGGTAATCACAGCCTTAATTGATTCTTGTGCTCATCCGAGAGGAAACAAAAGTGCTGAGTGTCACGATAACAGCAGATGAGGCAGGATTTGTATCTGTGAAGTGCAGAGAACCAGAAACTTGCGACCAAAAGTGACAGAGTAATTCAGTCTCTCATTGTTCTGTTGTTCTATCTGTCTATCTATCGTTCTATCCGAACGTCTGTTTGTCTGTCTATCATTCTGTCCATCTAAATATATCTATGAGAGACAGAGTTCTCAATGGTCTTCTGGCTGTTTTTGTCTGTCTGCGTGTATAATTGAGCTTTGCTGTCACGTCCAGAGCAGCACCCGCCCCGTTCCTCATCAAAGAGAGAGGAATGCACTCATTTATTCTTCCATCGCTCTCTCTCTCTGTCACGTCTCGCTGTACCAGCGCTGTATCAGTCATGACATGGACAAACACACTCCTGTTCTCATTGACACACACTCACACCATCACAAACACTGTGTAACAATTATAAAGGTGAGTGTTTGTGCGCCCCGAGCGGCCCGCAGGCCTCGGCCGAATGTGTAAGCTGCATTCATGTCCCTAACACAGAGAGTGTGTTCATTCACTCTTCATTCTTCTCTTTCTCTCATATTTAATGCAGAGACCTCAGATCCGATGTTTCTATTTGGACAAGACTTCAGTGTTCAAGAAGACAGTATAACATATTTTTTAGCTCTCAGTCAGATAGAACTGTTGGAAATAATTATTTCTAGTCAATGATTCATTTGATTCATTCAATACAGTTATTTCACTTGCCTGTAAAGCACATAAAATGTCTATTAACATGGGGAGAAAGAGAGGAAAAGATGAAACGGACAGTATATATATATATATATATATATATATATATATAGCATGTATTGAGAGAGAAAGAGGGGGCAGAAGAACATGTGTGTGACCAGCAGGCCTGCACATGCTCTGAACCGCAGACTGAAATTCCCCTCTTTACAGTAACACATACACACCGTCCACAGTCTGGATGTGAATTCCCGAACATGTACATACACTCTTTGAGTGACTCATCACCTCCAGCATCCCATCATGCACTAGGGTGAACCCACCTGCAGATGATAAAGACCTGCTTGTTCTCTTGCTGTGGACAGGAGTGTGTGTGTGTGTGTGTGTTTTCTCACAGCGTCAAGAAAAGAGCAAGAAAGACATGTAGGCTTTGTTTTCATTGCACAAAAAATGATTTGGTCTATAATTAGGTCTAGGTCTGTTGTTTGTTTATTCCGTTATTCATTCATTCTGTCCATCTGTCTGTCAGTTTTTATCAGTTCATTTGTTTTGTCTGTCATTTAATGTCTTCCTGCCTGTTCTTCTGTTTATCTGTCATTTGTTTTTCTCCTGTCTACCAACGATTTGTTAATTTATGTCTTCCTGTCATTTGTTTGTTCTCTCTACCTATCATTCCTTTTTTCTGTCTATTGTTCATTTGTTTCTTCTGTCTACCTAACGTTTATTTGTTTGTTCTGTCTACTTAATGTTTGTTTCTTCTGTCTACCTATTGTTTGTTTGTTCTGTCTACCTAATATTTGTTTGTTTGTTCTGTCTACTTATCGTTTGTTCTGTTCACCTAATGTTTGTTTGTTTGTTCTGTCTACATATCGTTCATTGGTTTCTTCTGTGTACCTGACGTTTGTTTATTTGTTTCTTCTGTCTACCTAACGTTTATTTGTTTGTTATGTCTACCTTATGTTTGTTTGTTCTGTCTACTTATCGTTTGTTCTGTTTACCTAATGTTTGTTTGTTTGTTCTGTCTACATATCGTTTATTGGTTTCTTCTGTGTACCTGACGTTTGTTTATTTGTTTCTTCTGTCTACCTAATATTTGTTTGTTTGTTCTGTCTACCTAATGTTTGTTCGTTCTGTCTAACTAACGTTTATTTGTTTGTTCTGTTCACCTAATGTTTGTTTGTTGTCTACATATCATTTGTTGGTTACTTCTGTCTGTCTGGTGTCTGTTTGTTTGTTTGTTCTGTCTACCTGTCGTTTGTTTGTTCTATCTACCTAATATTTGCTTGTTTGTTCTGTCTGCCTAACATTTGTTTGATCATTCTGTCTACCTAATTTTTGTTTGTTTGTTTGTTTGTTTTGTCTACCTATCATTCGCTTGTTCCATCTGTCTACCTAATGTTTGTTTGTTTGTTTGTTTGTTCTGTCTACCTAACGTTTGTTTGTTCTTTCTGTATACCTATCGTTCATTGGTTTCTTCTGTATACTTAACTATACCGTTTTTATATATAACTGTATGGTTTTGTCTACCTATCATTTGTTTGTTTTTTCTATCTATTCGTTCTTTGTTTTATTGTCTGCATTCTAAACATATATCTGCCATTCTATTGATTATTCTATTATTCTTCTGTTCTTCCTATTGTTCTGTCATTCCATCTTTCTGTCTCTTCTTTTGTTTTAAATCATGTGTGTTTGTATATTTAGTATTGTGTTTAGCATGCGGTATTTTCTATTTAACTCCGCTGGCGTGTTTGCCGTCTCTTGATCTTTGATTATGCTCGAAACAGATTTCCCAGCAGTCCTCAGCAGCTGTGTGCTGTGTTCTAATGACACAGTGTCATATCACTTTAGATGTGGTGTGTGTGAACAGGCAGACAGTCAGCCTTTTAGCAATGAGAAAATCATATCAGCCTCTAACCGCTTTGTCAAAATGAGATTTCTGCCTTTTCTACTAGGAGATTACAGTCATTTTGTGTTTGGAGGTGATCGTTTTCTTGTATATAAATGTATCAGTTGTGTTTTCTAGGGGTGCTTGTTGTCCTGAGGTTAATTTTATGATACTGTTTTTAATTGACACATTTCTAAGGTACTTATGGACCTCAATCAGAGTTAATGCCACATTTGTCATAAATGAAAACAAGTGTGTTACAGTCTATTCTGTAGGTTGCACTCATCTGGCTGTCAATAATTTAGCTGACAAAACATTAAAACACATTTACTAATTATTTCCAGTGAACTATTTTTTTCATGTTTTATTTTAAGTCATTTTATGGGCCTTTTTATTTTATTTTTTTTAAATTTTAGTTTTAGCTAGATTTTTGTTAGTTTAGAGTAATTTTAGTACTTCAGCCTAAACTTTTGTTTTACTTAGTTGTTTATCAGCATGTTTTCATTCCAGAAAACTTGCACTCCAAGTTACTGTGACCTCAAATGTTAAAACAGTAGAACTGACATCATCTATACCTCACAGGCTCGTTTTTACTTGCGTCACATATGGCAGCGACCCTGACCGAGTTCATGAGAGGACTGAATATCCACAGCCACTGTGACAGTCATGGGAAACATGCGTTCAAGTGTAATAATTAAATCAAAGATGCATTTAACACAGCAGACCATGAAAAAAAACTGCCCACACACTCTTCTGAGAAAAGTGGTGTAGAAGAGATGCTTGTGAGTGAAAAATAACAAAAAATTGTGGTTAATGGACTCTTCGCATTTCCGGGCTTCTCAGAAGCAGAAGTCGTCACAGTTGGATAAACTTCTATGGCTGTGAATGGAAACTTTTTTGCGTTCCTATTTGCCCTAATAGCAAAAAATAAAAAATTGCAGTTGGCTTCTATGTCTTTCCCAAAGAAGAATAAATATCAAGAGAATGACTACATCATGTCACTCCCTCAGCCATTGCAATAGTAATACTCACGTAGCAGATTTAACCAGTTTAATGCAAGAAAATAAAACGGAAAATATATGTTCCAACTGTATGGAAGCGTATTTCTGCCACTGAATAACAAATAAAAAAGGTAATTGTGAATTTTATCTCAGAAATGCAAGATATACATTTGCAGTTGTGTGTTATAAAGTCAGAATTGTTTTATCCACCTTATTTTTAACCACAGAGGTTAGCCGTTTTCTGTGAATGTGTGAGACTTCTGATTCATTAGCCACTATAGAAAAATAACGAGGTATATCAAGGTGCAGTAAACAGGAAAACTGATCGTGCTACAAACCAGTGTGTTTGTAAGCAATGCAATAGGGGAGCACATTTTGAATATCTCAGTTTGTGTAAATCCACATGGGGTTCAGATTATAATTTTTTTTTAATCCACGTTAATTTCACACTTGTCTAGTACAAATATGTTGCTTTGTTTTGTAATTACGGTGTATATGTTTTTCGTTATTTACCTCAAAAGAAAGGAAGTGAAAAGTGACAACATGCCCCGTATGTGGGATACATTGTAACATGTGAGGGGCAGGTTGTAACATGACCATATGCCAGCTTAAAATGTTATCTGATCGAATGAAAAAAATATACACCACAAACTAAAATATTTTGTCAATAAAATAAAATGATTAACTTTTTCAAATAAAATAATGGCTTTTTTTAAGAATTCAAAAAATATACAATTTTTGAGGTTCACAGTGAACACATTGCATCCACAGCTATACAGTATAGTTCAAAACAATGTGGGGAAACAGATGAAACACATTCAGACATTCAGAAAAACACTGACCTCCCTACAAACACAGCTCTCATAGAACACGAGACACATAAACGAGCCAAAATGGTTTACATTTCTTGAAATAATAATTTCTCAACATTAAACATCGATTATGAGTCTTTATTCACCTGTTTATTGTGGTTTCTTTTTAAAATCCATAACAGTAAATAGTGAAAATTACACGGCTAATGTCATAGAATAGCATAGTTTAATGATAGCGGGGCAGATTGTAACGCAGTGTTACAACTTTCCCCATCAGCGCGACTGGAATATAAAACTGGTTTGTGGTTTCTGTTTGTGTTGTGTCGGTTTGTGTAAAACTGGTCTGCTGACTTGCCAAGCATTAATAAACTATCTAAACTGATAAATAACAGATTGTCGATTAAAATAATAGCATATTTGTCTCATTTTAAAGGAATACTAAAAACTGAGATAAAAAATTTACTTCAGCCAGAAATTTACTTTTATTATGGTCAAATAAATATTCAGCGATATCATCAAAAGGCTTTTGAATTTTGGCGCACTTTTTTTCTGTGTATAGTGTTGCTATGGCAACTAGTAAATACCATAAATTTGGTTATGCTGGCGTGTGTGGAAATATTTAAATCACGTGTGTTAGTTTGTGCCCCGCACACCCATACATTGAAATAATATAGTAAGAAACAACAGTTTTAAGCAGCATAACCAGCTATTTTGTACAGCTAAAAATAACTGGAAGATAGATATGAACTCACAGTTCTGAAAAAAGACGTCAGACTTGTGAGATATAAACTCACGATTGTGATAAAAACAGTCTGAATTGTGAATTTATATCATGCAGTTTTGAGAAAAAAAGTGTGAGATACAAACTTGCAATTGAGGGAAAAAAATTGTCTGGATATAACCTTGCATTTGCAAGAAAAGTCATAATTGTGAGGAAAAAAAGTCATTTTTATGCAGTGGCAGAAATGGGCTTCTGTACGAATGTACGTCAGATTTTTAATAAATGAACCAACTTTTTAAAAATGTATTTCCATTCACTATTTGTTGCAAATTTACCACTACTGGTAAAAAGCTACACATTTACCACAAAAGCAACTTTCTTTTGAAAGTTTGCTGCATATAAGCAGTGTTTTTTTTTTTTTTTTTTTTTAGTGTAGATGTAGTTGACGGTGGCCACCGTCTTTGACAAAGGCTGGAGGAATCTCGCCGTCCCTTCCCCCCCCCTCTCTCTCTTTCTCTTCTCCTGTCTCAGTCTCTCTCTCTCTCTCTCTGTTTTCGGTGGTGGAGGGGGGCATTGGGACCAGCCGGTGACCTCAGGCCCAAAGAATGTCCCCGTTTACTCAGACCTCTCTCTGTCTCTCTCTCTGTGTTTTTGTGTTGGGAATCTGGCCCTCCCCAGACATTTGTCAGATCCAGAAATCTCAGTGATCTCTCAGTCGTTTGTTGTGTTTACACACGTCTACAAACATCCTCCTCTTACGTTACCATCTCAGTTTAAAAAGACTAAAATCACTTTTTTATTATTTGCATCTTTTTATTTTGATTTCTGAGAACATTTAAGCGGCTCTTGATAGTACATGTTCCTCCTGTCTAGGATTTTTTCACCTGTTTTATGGTCCAGCAGGTGAAAACCTTGCATCTGCATCACTAATTGAAAGTCTTTCCTCACGTCTGCGTGTGAATCACGCTTTATCGCTCTGAATTAAGTCGAGTGTTCGTTTCTCCGTCGGGCCGCTGGCTGTTTGAATGTGGCAAGTGCATAAATTTTCGGGATGGTGAAAAGAAACGAGATGTCTGCCATGAGCGCTGTAAATTAAGGGATGTGGAAAAAGGGTCAGACTGATTTATGAACTCTGTGTGTGTGTGAGAGAGGGAAAGATGGCGTTTGGTGGTTTTTGTGTGTTTGAATGCAATACAGAGGTCCTAGTCTCGTGCAGACTAGCAGCATAAAGTCCCATCGCTGATTCTGGCCAAGAAACGCCCACATTTAGACAGAAACGCACCGTCTGAGCCAGCCACAGTTTGCATTTGTTTGTAAAAAAAAAATGATTGTGATTTTAACAGTAAACGATTGTAAAAGGCTACAGTATTAATTGGTCAACAATAAGTTCCCCTACTATATACAGTGAAAAACTGTATTGGACATTGCGTGTAGTTTTACGACATTGGAAATGGATAAAGAATGTATAATTTACAGTAACGGTAAATTAACTTACCCAGAAACTAGGGTCCATTTTTTTTTTTTTTTTTTTTTTAATAAAAATTTTAATATTTATGGACTTTTTAATGGTTAAATAACATTTTTGTAATCCAAAAGCATGTCTAATTAATTGAAATCATGAAACTTATACAATTTATTAACAAGTTCAACACAAATTAAATTTTTTAAGGCCGTGAAATGAAATATGTTATATATGTTGTGCATGTTTTATTTTTTTTTTTTTTCTCAAATTCTGTTATATATTTACACACTTCTGTGTTTTCCATTTAAACATTTCTGGAATTAAGTAAATAGATTTAATTAAATTTTACAAATCAAAAAGTATGTCTGATTAATTGAATTCATAAAAACAACTTAATTATGTTTGTTTGTTTTTCCTGTGTGGTGTATTTTAATGTTTCTCTTATGATTGAATAAAACATTAATTTATATTTTAATCAAATGAAAATTAAACAAACCTTTTTATTTTTTGGCAAAAAACAATGCTGCAGAACAGAGGTTTACTTTAAAAATTAAAACATGGACAAAAATTAAAAATGTTTTTAATAAAAGTATTATTATTATGATTATTATTAGAGTTGAGCCGGATACTCGGCTGAAACGAGTATCCGGCACGGATAAAGCACTTTTGCCGAGTGGTATCATACGAGTCAATATCTGTGCTCGGATTGAATAAAAATTCTCATTGGGTAGTTTACTGTGTCTGCGTTCTGTGATAGGCTAGTCACAGGGCCCCTCCCCTACACACATACTAGAGATGCGCGGATGAGCTTAAACGTCACCGGAATCCGCAGCTCCAAATAAATGATCCGCCCGCCACCCACCCGCACCTGTATTTTTCTCTGATTTAGATAACCGCACCCGATCGTCATTTACAATTATTCTAATTCTTAGTTTTGCATGATGATATGATGAATGTGATGAACACTTATAAGCTTAATCACTCGTGCTTTTAAGCCAAATCCACGCTAAAAAGAATAACGTTAACTGATATCTGGACGTGACGTATTGTTTTCGGTATAATGTACTGATTCAAATTAGTAATCAATAATAATTTTTATTTTAATACTCGGCGTGCCTCTCTTGACATGCTCTCGCGTATGAACAGGCAGCAAATGTGGTGCTGGCGCGGACGGCGCGGGCGCATCAGGCGCATCAGGTGCAATGATAAAACATATTTCAAAGGAAGCCGGCGCTAGGGTCCTTACCGTCTTTGCTGGGTGTTTTGAGCGAATATTTGCATTTATTCACATACGATTTAGTTACAAATGGTGGCCTGTCATGATTTTGGCTAATGCAGGACACTACTGAATGATGCGCATCAGAGGGGATTTAGAAGTGGGTGCGCAGAGCCGACTGATAAAGAAATGGGTATACGCGGGTTATACACACCACTGCATATTAACCTACTCGAGTATTTAAAACATATGTTAGAAAATACAGTTAATATTTGCGTCATTATTGATTTTTCTCATCCACCCGCGAACCACCCGCAAATAATCAGAATGCAATTTTTTATTACCCGACCCACCCGACCCGCGGATTGTCCGCAGCGCCCGCGGATATAACCGCCATCCGCGCATCACTAACACATACAGATTTATTGTGTTGCTGTGTCCCGCTCTGCTCACACACACACACAGAACACTGAGAAGAGAAGAGAACAGCGCGCTCTCTCTCTGTTCTCTCCCTCAGTCACTCAGGTTTGCGGGTTTTTTTCCGTTAACGTTTAGGGTTTCTTCAGCATCACTTTTGTTTTTTACTTTGGTTTGTTTGTAGTACTTACTTTTTAACCAGTAGAGTTTTGGTAAACGTGGGGTTTGTTCAGACGTGGTGCTTGGTAAAAGCGACTCGCGTCTCTGCCTGTCGGAGAATTTATTTTTCTTTTTTTAAACCGTCAGCTGGCTCTGACCAGTTTTTTTACTTCACGCACTGAGTGTCTGACACTTTCTTTCTGTATTTCATAAATAAATAAATAAATAAAAAAAACACACTGCTCAAGGTTAAAAAAAGAAAGTTATGTTGAAATGAAAACTCTTGTTCATTACATTTTACTTCATAATTGCAACCGCATGTGTTGTATTCATTGTTGCAAAACTTATTCTGTATATAGTTCGTTTGTTATCATAATCAAAACCACTGATCTGAAGCTCAATGCTGATGCTGTCATGTAAATAGTTTTCTAATCAGCAATAAATATAACAATTTCTGATCAACCCATATCAATTGCATGCTTAAAATAACATACCGGTTAAAGCCCCGCCCATTTCAATACAACATGACCCACTTCCAGGTTAAATCCCACCCACTTCCGGGTTAGGCCCCGCCCACTCCGAGTACAGATACAGATACAGATAATTCATATGGTTAACAGATACAGATACAGATACAGATAATGCTGTACTCGCTCATCCCTAATTATTATCATCATCATCCCATTAAGACACTGGACAGTACTAATATACTTTTGCCTCAATTTCTTGAAGTTTCCCAAACTTTTATATTGGCGGGTTGTCGTGAAGACCTTTAAGTTTCTGTGTTAATATAATATGAGGATAGTTTTTCTCAAATTAAACAGTTAAATCCTCATGAAGTGGCTCTTAGAGCATATTCATTTATAAACAAAACCTGTGGCATTCATTCACACAAACATGCAGAAAATGCAAGATTCATGTTCAAATAGTCTTTTTGTGGCTTAATATTCGCAAACACTGTATTTCTGTTAGATTTAAATGCACTGCCCTACTTTTAATTTATTCATTTGGAATTTGACAAATTCCGTGACATTCCACATTATACAGTAAATTCCATTTTCATCATCTGATTTTGTGATTCTGTCTGCTTTTTACCCATCGTGGAAATTAAAGGCACTACAGCCAACCACAGTTTGCATTTGTTTTTAGGCTGGTATAAACCTGTGGACCCTGATTCTAGGAAACGCTCTAAAGGGAACCAGTCAGATTTGAGCTTTTGATCCGTTTGTGTGTGCATTACACATCCGTTGGTCAGATGTCTGGTAGTTTGCGAGTGTGTGTTTGTGTTGTGGGAATGAACACAGATGTTCACTTAACACGCATCAAAGATTAAACATATTTCATCCTTTCAATCATTTGGTGCGGCCAATTAAAGTAATTGCTTGTTTGTTGACAAAGTTGTTTGTAAACACACAGCATGAAGACACATGGAGTTTCTTCTGCCGTGTTTTTTCCAGCATGTAAGATGAAATTTATGACATGGTAGCATGATTGGATCTGTTTTCCCTCTCAGGACGAAGGCTACGAGGAAAGGCTTTCTATAACGTCAATGGAAAGGTTTACTGTGAGGAAGACTTCCTGGTGAGTATCGAAATTAAAATCTAACTGGTAATGCATTTGCATCATGTCAAATTAACTTGATTGAGTAACTGACTAGTAAACGATTTTACTACATCAAACTATGACTGTTGTAATGTTCTCTTCTGCTCACCAAGGCTGCATTTATTTGGTCAAAAATGCCGTAAAAATGTGAAAAAGTATTATCATTTAAAACAGCTGTTTTCGATGTGAATATATAGTAAAATGTAATTTATTCCTGTGATCAAAAACTGAATTTTCAGCATCATTACTCCTGTCTTCAGTATCACATGATCCTGCACAAAACAACTTTTTTGTCTAATTTTTGGTATATGTGTTGCTATGGAAACTATTAATTTTTTGAAACTGAGCTTGCGAACACACTAATTCCATCACAATGTGAGGCATTAGTCCATTAAAACCCTTTTAATGAAACCGACGTGCCTCTGTCACTGATTGTTCTGCTATTGTAGACACTCATTCTGTTGATCTTGTCCTCACTTGGCATTTGAAGTCCTGCTGTAGGATAGCGTTACACCAGCTGTAGGTTCTTAACAAAGTAGCTGTAATGCTTGATTTAATTTAACGTTTCCTAAGTGGGAGGTGGAGAGTGGGGCTGTATTGATTAGTGCTCATTAGTGGATGGATGGATGGATGTCTAATTCTCTTGGGAGAACAGATGCTGCAGCTCCGCCCACCTCAACAACTCACTCCAGTGTGATCTTATTCTGCCTAAAACCAAACACACACACACACACATCAAGAGCGATGGGAAGATAGCAGATCCATCATGCAGGAATCAACTTCCTGTGTCCTTCGACTAACTTCATGTGAAATCTGCTTCTGTCAAAAGTTACCATTTTCATATTATTATTGCCACTAGACTTTCATGTAACAGTCTTGATAGTAGGTGCAGATGACATATTAGCCAGGACAACATTTTATTTCATTTCATTTTAAATTTATATTTTATATTTTTATATTATATTTATATATTTATATTCGCTTTATATGATTATTTTTTGATGTTTTTTGTTAATATACATCATAAAGATTTTATATATTTTAATATTTTAAATTTTTAATATTTTATATTTTTTTATTCACTAATATTATTTATATATATATATATATATATATATATATATATATATATATATATGTATATATGTATATATGTATGTATGTGTGTGTGTGTGTGTATGTGTGTGTAAAACCATTAATGTTATATTATATTTTCTATATAAAATGTGTATTTATTTTTATTTTTATTTTTATTTGTTATAATATTTATTACAATATTGTATATACTTTTATTTATTATTATTTTCAGGTATTTTACTTTTTTTTTCTTTTTTTTTAAATATGAACATTTTTAGTAGGGGCAGACAAGATATTGATCAGGACAATTAACTTGTCATTATTTTATTAAAAAAATATTTTATTTATGTATGTATGTATTTTATTATGTGTATATATAATGTTAACAAATATTAAAATTATATAAATGTTATTTTTGTTTATATAAATCTTATATATTTATATATAATATATTTATAATAATATTTTTATTATAATATATTTAGATATATTTCTGTGAATAAATTTTTATATAAATATATCGTTCTCATATAATAAAACCATTAATGTTATATTATATTTTTATAAAATATATGTGCAATGTTATATTGTTATTTAGTATTTATTTGTATTTGTTATAATATTTATTCAAATTTTAATTTATATATACGATTATTATTTTCAGGTAGTTTACATTTTTTCTTTTCAAATATTTTTGATATAAATATTTTTGGTAAGGGCAGATGAGATATTGGCCAAGACAATTAACTTGTCATTATGTTACAAAAAAAAAAAAAGATGTTTTATATATTTATTATATTATTATATATTTTTTAATTTATTTATTATGTTTAAGATATTTTACTTTTTAAAATATTATTAATGTAAATATTTTTAAATATTCAAAATAAATGCTGCAATATCTGCATCATCCATTGGGGAAAAAAAAAAAACACATTGGTCAGCCACTTAATGACCCAAAACAGCACTTCTGTTGACGTGACCGACTGAGGAAAACGCCACCGGGGGTCCGGCAGATGGCCTGTCTGACGGGACGGGTGGGGGTTTCCTGGTATTGATCAGTCCCTCCCAAGCCCACCTGCTGGCCCTCTCTCCACAATGAGCACACGCTCGCACAAACAGCAGCGCCTACCGCTCAAAAGAGTGTTCAGGCGAGCAGTGATGTCACCAGTGCGGAATGGAACCGCGTTCCACAGACGGAACGGAAAGTTCCACGTCGTTAAAATGTAGCCTTTGGTTCCTACAATAGAATCCGAGGATCTTGTGTGGCCTCGGCCTCTCATTTCCATAGAGTGCACGTTTGAGAACATCCTTACTCTAATGGCTGTGCTCCAAACCCTTGTCACCCTGGTAACCAGGTCAAAACCCTTTTCCGGGACAGATGGCTCCCCTCGGGGTCGTTTCTGTACTTAAGATGCCTGCAACCTGTCCAGCATTAAAGCCCTCTGAAGTTTTTATTCAAGACTGTAGATCTTTAAATCTCAGGAAAGTCTTTTGGAGGTCCATACCTCATGCTGAACGAGAAGAACCTTACAGATTGATTCTCAGAGTGGCCGCCACTTTAATCTGTCAAGTTGTGGATCTTCTCAGGAATCATGCTGATAATCATGCAGGATTTTCGGCTGATGTCTTGCGTGTTTAATCAGATGTACCTCTCTGTCTACAGAGCTAAAGACCCCCATAGGATGTTACTGAAGCTCTCGAACAGCTTAGCAGAGAGAGAGCGCGCCAGCGCCCCCTTGAGACACATTCAATAGATTGATGCTGCTTCATTACTGGTGCAAGTTTTTGGAATTACATAACTTTTGGGTTTGGGTAGCAGACAGGAAACATGAAGCAGTGTGACATCATATTGTATCATATATATTTAATTTATTTAATCATACTTATATATAATATTTAAATGTTTTGTTTAGTATTTAATATATATTTTAGATATTTTAGTCTAATTTTAGTTAATCATGAAACACGATGCACTGGACATGCAATAATTTATCATGTTTTTTTATAATTATATTTAATGTTTTGTTTAGTATTTAATGTATTTTTTGGATATTTTTAGATATTTTATAGTCTTTTTATATTTATTTATTATTATTTTAATATTAATATTTAATATTTTTAATATTAATATTTTAATATTTTTTAAATATATGTGTTATGTATTATTTAGTGTATATAGTGTTTGCATTTGGGTAGTTGACAAAGCAGTTTGACATGCAATAATTCATTTTTTATTTATACTTATGTATAATATTTTAATGTATAAATATTTAATATATTTTAGATATTTTAGTCTTTTCTATTTATTTATTATTATTTTATTATTATTTTTTAATATTTTTAATTTTTTTTATATTAATATATCTTTTTTTTAATAAATAATATTTAGTGTATTTACTGTTTGCATTTGGGTAGATGAAATGAAGCAGTAATTTATCATATGTTTTATTTTATTTTTTTCTTTATATATAATATTTTAATGTTTTGTTTAGTATTTAATATATTTGTAGATATTTTAGTCTTTTTATATTATTATTTTAATATTATTATTTAATATTTTTAAATGTTTTTTATATTAATATTTCAATATTTTTTTAAATGTCTGTATTGTATATTATTTTGTGTTTACTGTTTGCATTTGGGTAGATGACATGAAACGTGAAGCAGTGTGACATGCAATAATTTATCATATCATGTTTTGTTTTATTTTTTTATTCATACTTATAATATTTTAATGTTTTTAGTATTTATTATTTTTTAAATAATGTAGTCTTTTTATATTTATTTATTTATTATTATTTTAATATTAATAATGTTTTATGTTTTTAAATATTAATATTTTTAAATATATGTATTATATATTATTTAGTGTATATAGTGTTTGCATTTTGGTAGTTGACATGAAAGATAAAGCAGTGTGACATGCAATTATTTTTATTTTATTTTATTTTATCACACCTAAAGCACCATGATTGTAATAATATTTCACATTTATACAGTTTTTACCATATTTTTAATCAAATAAATCCAGACTTGGCGAGCATAAGAGACTTCATACCAACTCCAACTTTTGAATGGTTATGTGTGTTGCAAAGAAACACCATGTGCTGTCAAATATGACCTTGTGATATGAATTGTGGTATTTTTTTCTTCCACAGTATTCCGGATTCCAGCAGACGGCGGAAAAATGCTTTGTGTGCGGTCACCTCATCATGGAGATGGTGAGAGAGATTTGATGCTTTTGCTTTTTTTTTAACTACTGCTCTCATTCTTTCAGAGTAGGAAGGATCTCTTGTGAATTTAAAGGGAAGATTTGTGTAATTTAGCTGTAGCACTTTAAATAAATATGCAACCAAAAATGGATTATCAAAGCGACATCATCTCAGTTTACTGGTTCAGTAATATATTTCTATTATTAGATGCAGAAATGATGTTATTATGCCTCATTAGCGTCACAACAACCCACGGAATCTCACCTGTGTGTGCGTGTGTGTGTGTGTGTGTAGATCCTCCAGGCTCTGGGTAAGTCGTATCACCCGGGCTGTTTCCGCTGTGTGGTTTGTAAGGAGGGTCTGGACGGTGTTCCTTTTACCGTGGATGTGGAGAACAACATCTACTGTGTGAAAGACTACCACACGTGAGTAACATCCTCGCATATCTTGCATGCATAACCTGTTTATTGGTAGGCATATTAACATATCTATTTATCTTCACAGGGTTTTTGCTCCTAAATGTGCCTCGTGTAACCAACCCATCCTCCCAGCGCAGGTACGAGCTTAGACTGATGTTGCATGAGTTGTATTGACATCATGCATTAGGAACATCCTGACGGAGGTTAACTAGCTGTTTGTGTGTTCGTAGGGCTCAGAGGAGACCATACGGGTGGTGTCTATGGATAAAGATTACCATGTGGAATGCTATCACTGTGAGGTAATTCACTGCTTACTTGCTCTGAACTAGCTAAAGGTTGCAGGTTCAATCCCAGTTCCAATGTGAGGTCGTTTAACCAGTTTGAACTCCACACGACTCCGTACCTAACTGGGGGTCATGTTTGCGCTGCAGGATAATGCACTGGAGTTATATAAGATGTTTTTTGTGCATTGATATTGTGAATCATTGACTGATGACATTCCACAGCAGGTCATTCAGCTAAACTTTGAGACTGTGAGTTTAAATGTTGACTTAGACACATGTACTAAACACATTTCTCAAAGAAAAAACGTCCTATAAAAAAAATAAAATAAATTAAATTTCTTTAATTCCAGTGTTATTTTGAAATTTTAGTATTTTTAGTGTATAATGTAGGATTTCTTTTATTATTTTTTATTATATATTTATTATATGTTGGTGATGTTTTGAATACCCCAAACCTTAGTCATATTAGTTCTCAAAAATGTGAAAAAGCAAACAATATAATATATATTTAATATTAATAATAATGAATATATTTCAGGGATGTAGATTTTATTATATTTATTTATTATATGTTTTTAAGTATATGGCTTATGTATTTTTGATTTCAAAAAAATAACAATAATAATTAATTTTATATATTTAACAATTGATTAGTTTTGTTGTTGATCTTTTTTTTACCAGAAAATATGCTTTACAATTCACAATTTTGCCAAAATGTGAAAATGTATAAATTTATTTTTATTTTTTATAAAATCTATGTTGCATATGTATGATTAGTTTTATATCATTTATCATTTATCTTTTATTTCTTTTTTACTAGAAAATATGCATTCCAGTTTACAGTTTGTAATTTATATATTTATAATTTATATATTTTTTTTATTTATACAAATTTGTAAATATTTATTTGCAAATGTATGATCAGTTGATTAGTTTTATATAAATTATTTTTTATTTTTTTTTTAACTTTTTATTTTTTTATTATTTTTATTTTTTTATTTATTTTTTATTCTTCCAGTTCACAGTTTAAATAAAAATGCATGAATTTGTAATTTTATTTTTTTATTTATAAAAATTTATATTGCGTATGTATGATCAGTGGATTTTTTCTTATTTTTTCTATTTGTCTTTCTTCTTTTTTTTTTAAAGAAAATGTGCCTTTTAATTCACAATTTGAACAAAAATGTATACATTTATATATATAATTGTATATGTATGATCAGTTGATTAGTTTTATGTAATTTTTTTTTTATTTATTTTTTATTCTTTTTTTTTTATATGCCTCCCAATTCACAATTTGAACAAAAATAATACATTTAAAATTGTATAATTTGTCTAAACATTTATATTATATGTTTATAATCAGTTGATTAGTTCAATATGATTTTCATCTTCTTGTTTTCTTTTTTTTATATATGCCTTCCAGTTCACAATTTGAACAAACATTTGCACAAAATTGTCATGCCAAACTGAATCAGTCTTAACGTTTCAACATCAGCTTCCATATTTGTTTTTCATGTTCATTTTTTCAGTAACCAAACTGCAGTTCTGGCTTTCTTTCTCTGACTGTGGCTTTTCCCAATTGACTTGCAGAAGGAAAGTCTGTCGAAAAAGCAAGCTTTGTGCATTCAATTATTTACAGTGTAGTTGCAGCCTCATGGGTGATGAATCATTGTATCCTGATGTTGAAAAAGCCCTGACTTCATTTCTATCAAACATGTATGTGTTTTGCAGGATTGCGGTCTGCAGTTGAATGATGAAGAGGGGCATCGCTGTTACCCGCTGGATGGGCACTTGCTGTGCCACCGATGCCACCTGCACCGGTTAAAAACCCCTCTACCGACCCACCCGCCCCCGAGTTACCCGCTTCACGTCACTGAACTGTGAACAAACCAACTCGCGCTGAACATGAACGATGAGCGAAATGAAATAAAGACAGAAGGATCTGTCCTTCCCCTAAACAATAAATGGAATCGGTCGTGCCTGTTCAACCACTTGTTTAGTGGTCATTCGACCATCCGGGGAGGCTTTTATTATTACTTTCATCCCTCATCACGGCATCGAGGGGTTTTGACTCCGTTTAGGGGTCCAGCGTGAGGTCTTCAGCACTGCCGCAGGGGAGCGGAGGGCGACCCGTGCCTGTTTTTCCTCCTGAACGCCAAACAACAGCACTGAACACAGACTGAGATATGACTTCCTGTGCCTTCATCAAAATCCTGCGTCGAACAGGCCGTCACTGCCTTCGGGATGCACCATTTCTGTCTTTGTGCCAGATATTAGTGCCAAGCTGTCCAAGGGGTGGTTACAGGGACAGTTCACCTAAAATATAAATTATAATAATTTATTCACCTCATGTCATTCTAAACCTGTATGAGCTTTTCTTCCAAGGAAGAAATTTAGTAAAACGACTTTAAGGTGCTGCAGGAAAAAAATCATATGACTGCAATCACTGGTCAGTTTTGAGACTAGTGGAAAGAAATCCTCTAAAATACACATTTAAGTGTTTATTTATTACACTTCATCTATTTGCAACTGTAGACTTCAATTCTAATACATATTAATACACATTTTCTACACTTCAACAGTATTTACACTAAACTTTACAGTTTTATTCATATCTGTGTTCTGAGGGGTTTGTTCACATATATATTCACCTGATATATATTTAACATTTTAAACCTAAAAACATGATTTTTTTTTTTTTTTTTGGCAGTATTTTTTGATTTATGAAAATAAATTTCAGAATCCCCTCTGTAAAAATGTCAAATTTTTAACCAGAATAAATTTTTATCATGGTTACATAAACATTCTGGTTGATAAACATTAATAAATATATATTTGTATTTTTAATAATATAAAATAAACTATAATATGAATAGAAACTAAAATTTACACCAAATTTTACAGTTTTATTCGTATCTGTGTTCTGAAGGATTTTACAGAGGGGTTCATATATGATGTTCATATATGATTCACCTGCTATATATTTAACATTTTAATACTAAAAACATGATTTTTTTTTTTCTAGCAGCATTTTCTAATTTATGAAAATAAATGAGAAATTCAAAATCCTCTCTGTAAAAATATGGCAACAAAAATCAAATGAATTTTAACCAGAATAAATTTTTATTCTGGTTACATAAACATTCTGATTTAATAAACATAAAAAAAATATTTTTAATAATATAAAATGAACTATAATATAAATATAAACAAAAATAAAAATATTTTTAATATTAAAGCATTAATTGCAAACTTGTAATACAAAATATTTAATGTACTGTAATTAACCAACCGAGGAAAGTATGGTGATATCTATTAGTTAAAATTTTCCTTATTAACCTGTGGTTTCTTGCCTTAAGTTGTCTTTAAATTGTTCAGGTTTGGAATGATATGAGGATGGCTAAATAATGGTGAACCGTCCCTTTAAGCATCACTTTTAATGGGAGCAATGCACCGAACACTGATGCATCACTGGCACAACGGTGGCATTTACTTCACCAGGTGACGTTGTAAAACCTGCTGCACATAGATGGACTAACAAATGTATATTTTGCAGAGGTCTGACGTGAATCTCTCTGGCCGGGGTCGGAGAGGCCGTTGCGACCCGACACCAGCAGAACAGGGTTGGATCTGTGAACGCGGAGCATCTACTCCGCCGAACTCTTACGTCGTGCTCTTCAGACACTGGTTTGTCTCTGGATGAGGTGCCTTCCTGCCTTACATATTCCTAAACGTGGAGGAGACGCGCTGTGATGCGTCTCAGGAGACTCTTAGGGGACTCTAGAGGTGTGCAGGGGTCAAAGGTCGAGCCTGGATGTGCTGGACTCAACCAGGTTGGAGACCTGCTGCGTTTGTCCTGTGTTTGTGTGCGACACGTCGTCTTTAGCAGCTGCGATGCAACGGAGCCGAAGGCAACAACATTTTGCACATGTTTGAATAGTAGTAAAGTCATGAAATAACACAAGTAGAAGTCTGGGAATGATGTCTAGGTTAAAAGAACAAAAATTACCTGTTGCTGGAAGCTTAATCGCATCATGTCGCACCTGTTGAGGACATAAGTGAGTGTGGAAAAGAGTCTGTGTGTGTGTAGTTTTGTATATGTTCATGTACACTAGTGGCTGGGCCACTGTGTGTATGATAGTGTGTGTGTGTGTGTGTGTCATATACAGCGATCCTGGTGAGTATTTAGACACTTAAAAAATTAGTTTTTGTTTGTTCATCAGTTCCTTGTTTCTTTATCAGATTTGGAGAAATGCGACATTTCATCACTTGCTCACCAATGGATGTGAATGGGTGCCGTCAGAATGAGAGTCCAAACAGCTTATAAAAACATTGCAGTAATTCACAACTAATCCACACCACTCCAGTCCATCAGTTAACATCTTGAGAAGACAAAATCTGCATGTTTATAACAAACAAATCCATCATTAAGACATTTTTATCTTAAAACTGTCATTTCCAAGTCCAAATTATGAGTCCATAATCCATAATAACACTTTCCTCTCATTTCAAAATCCAGCCACATATTTGTTTAAAGCTGTTTTGAACTGTTTTGGCTTGTAAACGGTGCTTGATCTGTGCGTATTTCTCTCCTGTTTCAGGCCAGACCATTTTTTTTTTTACTGTGGAAGCATTATAATGGATTATGGACTCGTATTTTAGTTAAAAATGTCTTAATGATGGAGTTGTTTCAGATTTTGGTTTCTCAAGATGTTAACTGATGGACTGGAGTGGTGTGAAATACTTGAGGATTATTGTGATGTTTTTATCAGCTGTTTGGACTCTCATTCTGACGGCACCCATTCACATCCATTGGCGAGCAAGTGATGAAATGCTACATTTCTCCAAACCTGATGAAGAAACAAACTCATCTTCATCTTAGATGAGTTTGTGGACTCGTCTACATTTTCAGCACGTCTTCATATTTGGCTGAACTATTCCTCAAGTGTCTTAAATGCTTCTCGGGTCGCTGTATGTACTTCTCCTGTTCCACACAGACGTCTGCTGTAATACTACTGACAGAAACGGGCTGTATGTGTTTCCCTGACCTGAGAAGACCTGACCAAGTTGTTTCTAAATCCAGTGACTTTCTTCTTATCTGCAAAGCAGACTGTAAAACTCGTGAAGATGTGTGTTTGCTGACTGATTACTGTACAGGAAGCACGTAACGTCATCCTGACCTTGTTTTTGAGAAGGAGGTTTCCCGCAGATTTAGCTAAAGGAATATCTGGATTAATGTACAGCGTCTGTGACATGCCGTCGACTGCCAGAGAAAATCGTTTCTATGTTTTTTCTGTGGTAATCAACATATTGAAAATATTCCTTCGAACCTCAGATTTTCCCACTTTCAGATCATTCCCACGAGCGTGTTATGTTTTTTTTAAAAAAAGGAAAAGTGCGTAATATTTTTCTCCACGTTGTCTTAATCCACTTTTAAAACGTACTACTATTGCATAGCACAACGCTAGAGTCCCTGTAAATAAAGAGTGTAGAATGTATTTCCTGCATTTATCAGAGATTCAATGAACGGTAGCTTTCCTTCAGTTAGTTCTTAAAAAATGCACATCTTACGTTCTGTTGCATCACTTTTTTTATCGTACAATGTTTTGATTTCCTAGATATTTCATAAATAAAGAAAAAGCAAAGTAGATTTATTTATCTAAACGTGAAAAGTTTAAAGTTATTTAATGTATGAAAAGTCGGGACGTATCATTTAACCGTAGATTTATGTAATCTGCTTTTTCAATAAAGTGGTTTTTGTAGTTAACTTAAACTGTGTGATGGTGCTTTTATTCTTATATACAACCTTAGCTGGGTCTTTACACAAAATGACGTCTCAGTAATATGAAAATACTGAATTTTTATTTAAATAAAATACTAAAAATATTCATTTAAAAATATATATATCTTAAAAACATTTTAATGTGTCATTTTAGACATTTTTTTTATTTATTTTTGAAGGGGGATTTTTAAGAAAAACACAGTAAAATTACAATACAATAAAATCGGATTTCATTGTATTATTGTAATTTTACTGTATATATGTATTTCATATATTTAACATATTTTTAACAGACATATTTAACATACAGAGAATCTGTCCAAAGAACACAGTATATTTTATTTTATTATTTGTCTGTTTATTTTTGCATTTTGCATCCTGTTGGCCGTATGGATTGTGAGGTCTGAAGTGATTTTCCACTCCACAAGTTTTCCTGTTTCCAGCCGTTTCCAGCATATGTGTCTTATGGTTTTCCTGTGGTTTTCCAGTGGCATTTGAAGGGTCGTTGTGTTTATTCAGCGGTGGTATCAGCTCACATCAGCGCGTGTGCATTTATACTGTAATCACAGTGCTGCACGCAAACACTCGCCACACCCTGATGTCCGATACAGTCTCCCGCGGGAACAAACTAGGGCTCAGTCTGACTCATGAGTTCTCAGTTATGCTGCATGTAAACATTGACTTACAATGTTTAAATTAATGCTGCTTATAGATCATTTTCTCATGCAGGAATGTGATGAGAGTTCATACTGAGATCTCTGACTTCTAATTGCAGACTCATGTAAACCTGAGCCCGATTAGAGACATTGTTGAGATCTCACCCGTTGAGATGCATCTGAGACTCAATTTACAGTTCATTTGATCTCACTGCTGTCTAAAAGAAGCAAAATTGAGGAACTGGATCTAAACCGGATCTGTTTGCAGGTATTTAATGTCTAAAATCAAACGTCTTTTTAGCTTGAAGGCAAATCACTGTTCTTGAACTGTGAAGTCGCCAACAGCTTTTGTTTAATTCGTTTTGCTGAAGTGATTCTAATGAGCTTCTTCACTGAATCCATTGAGGTCTATAAAGCAACTCCTGTGGTGATTTGAATGTTTCTGAGGAGATTTTCGGATTAAACACACGGCTGGAGCATCACACACAGTCACACAAAACCTTAATTAGATCTTAAAGGAACAACTTCTCTTAATCTCTGGGTTTTAATAGTAATCTGTGTTAATCAGGGTTTATATCAGTATGGCATATAAATACAGTAATACAGTAATATTTTTAATGTTTTTTTTTTTTGTAAATAAGTATTTTCTGCTTACCAAGTCTATATTTATTTTATATCCACAGCAAAAACAGTAAAATTTTGACATATTTTTACTATTTAAAATAACTGTTTTGTATTTGAATATATTTTAAAATGTAATTTATTTCTGTTATTTCAAAGCTGAATTTTTAGCATCATTACTCCAGTCACAAGATCCTTCAGAAATCATTTTAATATTCTGATTTGTTGCTCAAAAAACATTTATTATTATTATTAAGTTAAAAACAGCTGAGTCGATTTTTTTTCAGGTTTCTTTGATGAATCGAAAGTTCATAAGAACAGAATTTATCTGAAATAGAAATATTTTGTAACATTATAAATGCATTTATCATCACTTTTGATCAATTTAAAGCATCCTTGCTAAATAAAAGTGTTAATTTATTTAATATTAGCAAATTTAGAATGATTTCTGAAGGATCATGTGATGCTGAAGACCGGAGTAATGATCATAGGAATTAATTATGTTTTAAAATATATTCTTTTTTTTCTTTTTTTTCTTTTTTTAAATTTTACTGTCCAAAAACGTTTGACTGGTAGTGTATATATGCACATATAAGAGGATACAAAAATGTGTATAATATAAAGATAAACAAGTTAAACATTGTAAAATTCACTTCTGTTAGGACTTGAAACAGAATAATAATTAAACTCATAGAGAAAAATGAAATAAAAGTAAACAGGAAAGTGTAATTCCTGATCCAAAACTGATTAAAGCTATAAAACATATTTGAAACAATGACTCTTTTGAAGTTCATAAACCTAATATATAAAAAAATACTTGAACAAACCTGAAACTTGAATGTGAAAAGCTAATAATTGTGATTTGTTGAGGGAGGACGGGTGTGGAAAGGTGACTGATGACATCATCAACACCGAGACAAAGAGAGCTTTATGAAACTCACTGCTGTGTGTATGCGTGTGTGGACAAAATTACTGAAAAATATCTTGAGCCAGCAAAGTGTATCCAAAAAAAAGCGCATTGAAGCAGCTCCCAGAAAAATCGTTTTCTTTCGGATGCAGCCTGTGATAATTCGCTGAGTTATTTAAGACTGTGCACATCGAGTCTATAATCATGTTTGTGACAGACACTAAAACAGCTGATGAAACAGTGTATAAATGATGTGGTATTTCCTCCTGAAAGCCATGAATTGTTTGTCGGTGTTAAACAGAAGGTGTTGAGTTCATTAGCTGCTCAATGACAAACAACAGACAAACTGCAGCTTTGATGAGACTCGTACTGTTTTACTGTTTGACTTTATTTATATGCTCCAGTTACACTGTTCAAGATCTTAAGTCTAGAGTTGATATTATATTTAAATTATAAAAGTATATTTTGTTTATCATAAATGCTTGTCAGTACATTCAGCAGCACATTTTAACCATTTAACCATCAAAAAAGCACTCTCGAGTTTAAACTAGATAAGAGTTTGTCATGACAAACTTTGAAGTTGGCTTGAGAAACTTCTGTCCAGATAGTTTAAAAAAGTTTTTTAAAAGTTTTAAAAGATTTTAAAAGTTTTACAATTGACAGTTTTCAGTCTGTAACAGAAAGTAGTTTTAAAGTAGTTTTAATTCTTAAAGCTTGAATGTTTTGAAAGCAATACAGATTACTAACATTATTAGCATGTTTCTAGCATGATTAGCATGTCACTAGCATGTTTTAGTATAATTAGACTTGTTAGCATGTTTCTAGCATGATTAACAAGTTATTAGCATATTACTAACATGATTAGCATGTTGCTAGCGTGTTTATAACACGATTAGCAAATTACTATCATGTTGCTAGCATGTTTTAGTATTATTAGACTGTTGGTAGCATGTTTCTAGCATGATTAACAAGTTATTAGCATATTTCTAACATGATTAGCATGTTGCTAGCATGTTTATAGCATGATTAGCAAATTACTATCATGTTGCTAGCATGTTTATAGCATGATTAGCATGTCACTAGCATGTTAGCATCTTTTATCATGATTAGAATGTTGTTAGCATGCTTCTAACATGAGTAGCATGTTGCTAGCATGTTTATAGCATGATTAGCAAATTACTATCATGTTGCTACCATGTTTCTAACATGATTAGCATGTCACTAGCATGTTTTAGTATTATTAGACTGTTGTTAACATGTTTCTTGCTTGATTAGCATGTTGGTAGCATGTTTCTAGCATGATTAACAAGTTATTAGCATATTTCTAACATGATTAGCATGTTGCTAGCATGTTTATAGCATGATTAGCAAATTACTATCATGTTGCTAGCATGTTTATAGCATGATTAGTATGTCACTAGCATGTTAGCATCTTTTATCATGATTAGAATGTTGTTACCATGTTTTTCTAACATGATTAGCATGTTGCTAGCATGTTTATAGCATGATTAGCAATTTACTATCATGTTGCTAGCACGTTTCTAACATGATTAGCATGTCACTAGCATGTTTTAATATTATAAGACTGTTGTTAGCATGTTTCTTGTTTGATTAGCATATTGGTAGCATGTTTCTAGCATGATTAACAAGTTATTCGCATAATTCTAACATGATTAGCATGTCACTAGCATGTTTTAGTATTATTAGACTGTTGTTAGCATGTTTCTTGCTTGATTAGCATGTGGGTAGCATGTTTCTAGCATGATTAAGAAGTTATTAGCATATTTCCGACATGATTAACATGTTGCTAGCATGTTTATAGCACCATTAGCATGTAACTAGCATGTTTTAGTATTATTAGACTGTTGTTAGCATGTTTCTTGGTTAATTAGTATGTGGGTAGCATGTTTCTAGCATGATTAACAAGTTATTAACATATTTCTAACATGATTAGCATGTTGCTAGCATGTTTATAGCACGATTAACAAATTACTATCATGTTGCTAGCATGTTTATAGCATGATTAACATGTCACTAGCATGTTAGCATCTTTTATCATTATTAGAATGTTGTTAGCATGTTTTTAACATGATTAGCATGTTGCTAGCATGTTTATAGCATAATTAGCAAATTGCTATCATGTTGCTACCATGTTTCTAACACGATTAGTATATCTTTAACATGTTGTTAGCATGTTTTAGCATGATTAGAATGTTGTTAGCATGTTACTATCATGATTAGCAA
This sequence comes from Labeo rohita, assembly GCF_022985175.1. Lineage (NCBI taxonomy): Eukaryota > Metazoa > Chordata > Actinopteri > Cypriniformes > Cyprinidae > Labeo > Labeo rohita. The sequence continues at coordinate 1,777,810 of NC_066886.1, read as the reverse complement.
GTTACTATCATGTTGCTAGTAAGTTTCTAGCATGATTAGCATGTTGCTAGCATAACAAGTTACTAACATAAGTATAACATTATTATCAAGTTACTGGCATGTTGTTAGCATGTTTGTAACATAATTAGCATGTTGTTAGCTTGTTTCTAGCATAAGCATATTTCATATGTTTTATGATTAGCAAGTCTAAGCATGAAGCTAACATGATTAGCAAGTTGTTAACATGCTGATAGCATGTTTCTAGCATGATTAGCATGTTGTTAGCTTGTTTTTAGCACGCTTAGCAAGTTACTTTGTTGATAGCATGACTAGCATGTTACTAACATGTTGGTATCATGTTTCTAACAATTAGCAAGCTACTAATAAATAGATAGATTCTTTAAATAGAAGTTCAGATAGCATTTCAGTAGGCTAAGTTGGATTTCTCAAGACATCTTAATAATTTAAATGAATTTCTAAAAATATAAACTTTACTAAAGTTTCATCCGGTTGAAAAAACACTGTCAGAAAACATCACACGAGTTTATACTTGCATTTTCTTTTGAATTGCACTATTTCATGGGAATTCAGAGGAAATAAAACTGAACTGTGAGCTGTTTCTCGCAAGAAACATGAGTTAATGAGTTAATATCTCGCAATTCTGACTTATCTGTGAGAACTGCAAGAACAAAGTTGCAATTACCTCACAGTTCTGCGTATATAACTTGTAATTGTGAGGGGGAAAGACAGAACACAGAACGTTGTGCGTCTGATCCTGCAGTTCAGAGGGAATGTGACATCAGATCAGTGCTGAATCTGTTTTTCCATGTAAACTCTGCTTTCTTTTTCAGTGACAGTGCCGGAGCTGCAGGCCAGAGCAGAGGACCACCCAAAATCTCTCTGCCCACGCTTCTTCACCGAGCTTTACATAACTCGGGATCCGTGGGAACGGCATGTGTCCAGCGTGTGTGCCGCAAGTCCGTCCGTGACGCTGGGAATCGGAGATCTGCGCAGCATCTGCGCCATTCGATTCGGGCTTAGTGTAATTCAATCACTGCATTTTTGTTGCTCTTGTATTCCAAAATTGAGGAATTACTACAGATGCCGTATGATGATCAGATCAGTTCGGTAGCAAAGTTTTCCATGAGTCTCTGCAGACCTCCCTGCACTGGAGTTTGAGCAAATAAAAGTCTGTGGTGTCCGTGACCTCAAGAGTTTGTCAAATAAAAACAGATATGATGTCAAAGGCTGGGTTCGGATTGCAATGCTGACCACAGAAGTCAATATGCGGGACTTCCGATTCATTCGCCGCTGTAGGTAAATCACTAATAACGTGCAGTGAACAGTGAAACTGTTTGCGCTGGTAAACAGTGTGTTTATGATCATAATAATAAATCAAAATAATATAAGAAAGTGCAGTTTGCAAAAGCAAGCTGCGTAACAGATTTTTTGCACAGGTAAAATAACTGGAAATGAATGACACCGGAAGTCTCGCACATTTAGGTTACAGATGATGCATTCGCATGATTTATGCATTGACATTTCAAATAGACATTTCAAGCAGTAGCATGCAACATTATTGTCTCATGATGAGGTGTTTTCCTCAAAAATGGGTTGTTTCATGCTATTTTGCTTTTTTTTTTTGCTCTAATGTCTAATAGATTGTCAGTCTGATAAAACAGAAGTTTAAAACTGCATTAAAATGACTTTATGCAATAAAACAGTGATGCATGGTGCAAATAACATGAAGATCCACAGAACCTTCCGTGAGCTCTTTATTTTTATACCGTACTATCCAAATTCATATTAATCATACTGACGTCATTGAAAGCATCTGTTATTTATTGCTGTTTAAAGAGAGAGCAGCTGTACGTGGATATGACAGTTATTATAACAAGTGTATTTAATCGAAATTACATGCAGACGTTTCCAGGGAAAGCTTCATTTAGTGAAATTAACAGAGTTCTCAGTAACTTCAGATGAATGAATTCTCCACAAATAAGATACAAATAGGGTTTTCTGCTAAACAATCAGTGAACCTTCTGGAAAGGTTGCTTGCACAGTTCAGGAGGTTATTTCTGTTGTTTTCATTATAAATTTACTATTCTCAGAAATGAAACAAATATATTCACATTTGCTCAAATATCAAAATCTGTTAACAGTGTTAAATGAAAGGAAATGTAAGTAATATTTAAGTAAAATTTAAAGTACTGTGTGTAATTATTATATATATATATATATATAAAAATACAAACACATTCTTGTATATATTTAAGAAATATGTATTTATTATAATTTTTATATAATTTATATTATATATAAAAATATTTGTATACAAATAACTTATTTCTCTTAAATATATACAGTAATTTGTGTATTTATATATACATAATAATTGCACACAGTACACACACACATATATTAGGCAAACTCAAACTTTTATTGTGCATGCGATTAATTGTGATTAATTGTTTGACAGCCCTAAAATTCATTAATTAGTTAGTGTAACAATTTATATAAAATAATATAATAATAATTCTAACTATTATTATTACTATGCATATTTTGAATTTTATAATATTTCATGATTTGTTGGACAGTCTGAGAAACTGACCAAACTTTTAGTTGTTCAGTAGTTTAATAATTGCTCAATTTAATATAAAGTATTTGCTGACACTTGAAATTGTCGACATTTCTTTATACAACATAACAAAAGCAATTGGTTTCATAATCCACTAATATCACTCCCACACCAGCTGATTAAAGTCATATGAGCAAAACTGATGTAGAAATGAGACATTTATATTTCACATTATCTCTCGGCTGAACATTTATTGCTTTAATGAAGCAACAGTTTGTTCTGTATATTGTGGAAAGTGCCAGATCACCATCAGCTCTTGATGACTAGTACAGTTTTTACCCTTGTTGCCACGGCAACCGCATTGACTTTCAAATTCTCATGACGATCTGAAATGTTCGTTCATTTTGCTTACTGCCGTTTAGTCTCAGCACATAAAAATTCACAAATCATTTTCTTTCTTTCTTTTTTTCAAGGAAAAGGACGGAAATAACCGGCCAGGTGATGTTTGAAGTGAACGACGTGTTGCTAGGCAACAGGCACATTATATAGTCATCTGATCTCTCGCTGAGGTTCTTCTCTGATCCGTCAATCATCTCATTAGATGCAGAAATGATTTACAGCTCCAAAACTCATGCAAATGGACAAATCTGTGTGCTAATACTACAGTAATAGTCATCTGGCTCTTTTTCTGCTTGCATGGAACATTTTTATTGGCATGATGTTTTCCAGATGTGTTTCGGTTTGTGCTTCTGGGATTTGAGTGGAGATGAACACAGCTGACCTTTGCCCTCATGTTCCAAAGAGGAAACACTGGGAACCGAAAGACTGGCGGACTGTCATTGATGTGAACCTACAGCTCCACCTGCTGGTGAACAACCTTCTTGTGCTTCTCATCTTCAGATCCAAAAATCAAATGTAAGTGTCATAGAAGATTATGGAAATTTGAGGACTTTGCATTGTGCCATACAATATCTAGTGCAGGGTGCTCCGCTTATAATCCATGCATTTACATTTTTATTTACATTTATGCATTTATTATTGACATTTTATCAGTTCATGCATCCATGCATAATGTACACAACTATTTTCTGCTCAAACAGGAATTTTTTTAAAATACGTTTTATAATAGTTTTTATTATTTAGTCTTTATAGTATAATTGTTTTTATATATTTTAAGTTTTTTATAGTATTATATAGTGTTTTATATTATAATATTATTTTATATTATATTTACAGTATTTTATATTATAATGTTTAACATATTTTTGTTTATAATAAAGGTTATTCTATCTAAAACAATAAAAAGTATATAAACACATTTCTGTTACAAACAAACAAAAAAGACCCTTAATCTTATTTTGTTTCAAGTAGTTTCCAAAGAAACACTGCTCATTTTTTTTAGTTTAACTTGAAGTACAAAAATAATTAAAAAAATTAAAATAAAAATAAAAATAATAAAGAAAAAATAGCAGGGTTATTATAAATAACTACAACTAAACAACAAAATCACTAAAATTAAAATGAAAACCATAAAAAATAAATTCAAATTAACAAAAAAAACTATGTTTAATTATATCTCAATGATACTAAACTAATACTGTTATATAGACATATTTAAAAAAAAAATAATAATAATATACATATAATACATTTTGAAAGGAAAATAGGAACAGTGATACTGAATGCTGTTTGATGAAAGTCACAACCAAAGTCACAGAAGTTGTGCAAAGTGATTTATTTCAGGGAAAAAAGACTCCCATGTGTGATGAATACAGAAACTTTCATGAAGTACAAACTGTAAAATACAAGGTGCTTTAGATGAGAGATTTTTCAGTTCAGTGTAAAAGGAAGATGGTTGAATCTCTGATTTGGCTTTTTTTATTTAGCACGAGCATAAATTAAAACATTTACTATTTTTAAACTATTTTTGGTTTAAATGTCAGATAAAATTACACTACAGTTTCAAAATGTTTTAAATTCTTATTAAAATTATTGGTGCAACTTTGAGGCAAGCTTCATTTCTCAGTCTTGTTTTTGGGCCATGTTTTTGCAGGTCTGCTACAGTGCTTTGGTTTTGGGGTTTTGGGAGAAAAGGTGGAGCTTCTGTTCATGGCTCATTCAAGCAAAGTTCTTCTTGAGGAAGTTGATGAGGCCATTGGTGGATGAATCGTGAGAAGTGACCTCCGCTGCATCCTGAAGCTCAGGTTCGATCTTCTTTGCCAGCTGTTTGCCGAGTTCAACTCTGAGTATAGACAGATAGACAGACGGGAATATATGAGTCTGAAAATGAGTCTGATACAGGCTGATTACAGTTAACCAAAAGTAAAACCATTTTTCTGATTAGTTCAATTTCTATTTTCATTGGCTGACTCACCCCCACTGATCAAAACTGTTAATTTCCCACATGACGCCCTGAATGAAGATCTTGTGTTCATACATAGCTGTTAAGAGAGGTCAAAGGTCAGGAACCTGCATATCAGATGATATCTAATACTGTAAAGTATCACCAAAACATTTGAGACGCACCAATCAGAACGCCCAGAGTATATGGAGACAACTTTTTGAAGATGATGGAATTCGTTGGCTTGTTTCCTTGGAAAACCTGGATAGAAACACATGGATGATGTTACAGAAAAGACCTTTATGCAATGATGAATGTTTCAATCAGTATTTGTGCATTTAGTAATAGGTTTATCAGTGTGTGCAATGAAAATAAAAATATTAAACATAAAAATTAAAAATAAAAATTGTTTAAAAAAAAAATCTCTAATGCACATTTTGTTAAATGTGAGAATTGCATGTATACAGAAAATCTGTTATCTATACTGCATGCTGCAGATTTAGTAAGAGCAGTATTAGTGGTAGTATTTTTAAGGTGTAGTGTGTTTTGTGTCCTGTAGAGGTCAGTATAGGCCAGCGCTTGACTTTAGATTCTCACTTTGTGTGGCAGAATTTTCTCCAGTTTCTCTCCGCTCAGTCCTCCAGCTTCCAGCTCTTTCTTCGCCTCTTCTGTCGTCTTTCCCTTCATCAGCGCCTCCGTCTGCGCCAGGAAGTTTGCCACCAGGATCTACAAGTGATGTTTATTTCTATAGTGCTTTATGCAGTACTGATTGTTTCAGTAATTAAACAGGAAAATAACAGTGTTAAAATGCATCAGTTATGAAACAAATTCAATTTAGGCTGTAAAGCAGCTCTGCAGAAGATGACAGTGTCATTATTCAGCTCAATTCAGTTCAGAGTTGATTTATTCACTTCAATAACAATGTTCATGTTGCAAAGGATCTACAGAAAATGTGACACATCACATACTGACTCAGTTGCATGGAAGCTTATTTTGCCACAAAAAATATAAAAAGTAATTAAGACTTTATATTTCACAATTCAGACTTTTCCTTCACAATTTTGGCTTTATAGCTCACAATTCCAACGTTTCCCCCCAACATTCTGACTTTATGGCTCACAATTCCGATATTTTCCCCACCATTCTGGCTTTATAGCTCACGATTCCGACTTTTTCCCCACAAATGTGGCTTTATGCCTCACAATTCTGGCTTTTTTCCCACCATTCTGACTTTATGGCTCACAATTCCGATATCTTCCCCACCATTCTGGCTTTATGGCTCACAATTCCGATATCTTCCCCACCATTCTGGCTTTATGGCTCACAATTCCGATATTTTCCCCACCGTTCTGGCTTTATGGCTCACAATTCCGATATTTTCCCCACCAATCTGGATTTATGGCTCACAATTCTGGCTTTTTTCCCACCATTCTGACTTTATGGCTCACAATTCTGGCTTTTTTCCCACCATTCTGACTTTATGGCTCACAATTCCGATATTTTCCCCACCGTTCTGGCTTTATAGCTCACAATTCCGATATTTTCCCCACCGTTCTGGCTTTATGGCTCACAATTCCGATATTTTCCCCACCAATCTGGATTTATGGCTCACAATTCTGGCTTTTTTCCCACCATTCTGACTTTATGGCTCACCATTCCGATATTTTCCCCACCATTCTGGCTTTATAGCTCACGATTCCGATATTTTCCCCACCGTTCTGGCTTTATGGCTCACAATTCCAATATTTTCCCCACCAATCTGGATTTATGGCTCACAATTCTGGCTTTTTTCCCACCATTCTGACTTTATGGCTCACAGTTCCGATATTTTCCCCACCATTCTGGCTTTATGGCTCACAATTCCGATATTTTCCCCATGAATCTGGCTTTATGGCTCACAATTCTGATATTTTCCCCACCATTCTGGCTTTATAGCTTACAATTCTGACTTTCCCCCCACCAATCTGAATTTATGGCTCACAATTCTGGCTTTTTTTCCCACCATTCTGGCCATATAGACATGATTCCAACTTTTCCCCCACCATTCTGGCTTTATAGCTCACAATTCCGGCATTTCCCCCCCACCATTCTGGCTTTATAGCTTACAATTCCGACTTTCCCCCCACCAATCTGGATTTATGGCTCACAATTCTGGCTTTTTTCCCACCGTTCTGGCTTCATGGCTCACAATTCTGACATTTTACTGGGAATTGCAAGAAAATTTATCTGGGAATTGCAAGAAAAAAGTCGGAATTGTGAGACAGAACTCAGAATTACAAAAAAAAATCACAATTGCCTTTTTAATTTTTTTTTTTTCATCCAATGGCAGAAATAAGCTTCCATAGATCTGAGTCACTTCACATGATTCATTGCTGCATCTGCAGCTCGGTACCTTGTGGTGGAGGTTGTTTCTGATTGGATGTTGAGACTGGGCAGGAATGAGGAAGTCAGCAGGAACCATGCGAGTTCCTGTGGAGGAGACAGAAGGGTCAGACAGACGCTATTCTTACCAAAACACAAACATACTGTACGTCAGATACTGTAGTTCAGTGAATGAACCTTGGTGAATGAGCTGGTAGAAAGCGTGCTGTCCGTTAGTTCCCGGTTCACCCCAGACGATTGGCCCAGTGTGGTAGTTCACCCGGTTACCTTTAGTAGTGATGTACTTTCCATTAGATTCCATGTCACCCTGTAAATCACAGCATTAGATTCTTCTTTGATGACTTAACTGTCAGTATAAAATGCATACAGTCTTTGACTGGTATTGTGTGTTTTGTGTTCGCTCTACAGGTAAGATGCACCTGTTGGAAGTAGGCAGCGAAGCGGTGCATGTACTGATCGTACGGCAGCAGACAGTGAGTCTCCGCCTGGAAGAAATTGATGTACCAGATGCCCAGCAGAGCCAGCAGCATGGGTGCGTTCTGATCCACAGGAGCCGTACGGAAATGAGTGTCCTGCCAGTGATGTAGATTCACAGGTTTATGTAAGGTTTATTAAAGAAATTACCACTTTTACTCAGAAAGGATGATTTAAACTGATCAAAAGCGATAGTGAAAAGAGTTCTATTTGAAATAAATGCTGTTCTTTTGAACTCTCTATTCATTCAAAGAATCCTGAAAATTCAAATGTATCAGTTTCAACAAAAATATTTGGCAGCACAACTGTTTTCAACATTGATAATAATCAGAAATGTTTCTTGAGCAGCAAAACAGCAGATCAGTGGATCATGTGACACTGAAGACTGGAGTAACGATGCTGAAAATTCAGCTTTGATCACAGGAATAAATTACATTTAACTAGAAATTAACATAGAAAACAGTTATTATACATTGTAATATTATTTCAAATTTTCACTGTATTTTTGATCAAATTCGTGCAGCCTTGAAATCTTTCTGAACTTTTGAACGGCAGTGAATCTTCTTGCCGTTATACAAAAATATTTGACTTTGAATTTCAATATTTGAATTCAGTTTAATTTGACATTGCTAATAATACTGATAACGTCATTAATAAAACCCACCATCCAATGAGCTCCAGCCAACAGCTTCTCAAAGTTGTCGTATCCTGAGACAGAAAAGATAACACAGACACTTGAGAATCTCTCACACTCATTGGATATCTTCATGAGAGTCACATTATACTTCACACTTACCGATATGAAGTGCGATGGACAGACCGATGGCAGACCATAAGGAATATCGTCCACCGACCCACTAGAAAAACAAAAAACTATTTATCTAATGAGGCACAATACATTATTTTTACTGCATTCATTTTTCATTATTATTAGAATGTTAATTTTAGATGCCCATTCAAGTTTTGTTAATAATTTACAGTTAACTAAAACAAAAGCTGCTTGTTGCTTGAAATAAGATAAATATGAACTGAAATAAAATAAAATATAAAAAATAAACTTACTATATAAACATAAAAAGAACTAAAAAAAAAAAAAAAAAAAATAATAGAATTATAAAAAAAATTGTTTAAAATATCAAAAAAAGCTTAAAATTAGCTTAAATTAAAGCTTAAACTCCACAAAGCTTAAGCTCCAAAAAATTAAGCTTAAAACTTAAAATCTATATTTAAAAAACAACCTAATAAAAATGACAGATTAATTTAAAACATTTTTATTTAAAATAAAATAAAATAAATGTTTACTGAAATAAATATAAATCTTCAAAACTATACAGACATTTAAAACCAAATATTAAAATGACAAAAAAAGTGTATTAAAAAAATTATTCAAACTATAAATAAAAACTATGATAGTATCTCATTGATACTAAAATAACGGTATTGTAAAAAGTAAATAAAACACAAATTTAACTACACATCAAGCTTTACATGAGCAAACATGCATATGCCAAAGAGATTATAGCATCCATAAAAAACAGGATAGTAAGGAACCTTGCCCTTTAAATATCAACAATGTGACTAAAAAAATCGCCCGTCGGCCTTTACAGTGAGCCAGCCTCTGCGTGACCTCTGCTCGGATAAGGCCAAGATCACGAATAACTCAGCGGCGTTCGGCCGCGAGTCAGTGAGAGACTCTGGTTACCAGCAGCTGTTAACGTGAGCGTCCAGACGCCTACTTCACAGGTCAAACCACTACAGCAAAAATAGCTCACGGCCCTCAGCGGACCCCGACACTCACGTCCCAAAACTCAAACATGTTCTCCGGGTCGATGCCGAAGTCCTTCACTTTGGGCTGAAACACAGAAGGTGGAATAAAGTTGGTTGGTGAACATAAATAAACTGTATACATATCTTAAAGGTCTTTAAAAGGGCACATCCCACCTAACAAACATAAGTTCTGAGAATGCTTTGCTAATGCTGATGCTCCCTAAACATTCAGAAACTTTTTTCTTGGTTGTGCAAGCGAGTGTTACATTTTATCATTTTGCAACGATTGTGGGAATGTTACATTTGAATGTTCTCTGAACATTCTAAAACAAGTAGTAACATTTAAAAAATGTTACATGAACATCCAACTGAAAATATTTTTGAAACACTATTGTTAATGTTAACTATTTAAAGTTAAGAAATTTTTTTACAATAATAATTTCATATTGCTAAATAATTTTTTTGTAAAGCACTTTGAATTGCTACTATGTATGAAATGTGTCTTTTTGCATGCAAAATAAGTTTAGTTTCAGTAAATGCTTTTTGAGCATGAAAATTTAGTTTTGAACTTCACAAAATATGTTTTAATGACACAATGATCTGTTATATTACAAAAGTTTATGGAAAATTTAGTTCCTGATGATATGAGCTCTTAAATGTACATTAAAATGCACTTACTCCATTGGTTGAGAGCGCCACGAAGTGCTTGGCAACTGCAGAGTTCTGTGAGAACGATAAAAACAGCATAAGAATAAGTGCATGACAGAGGCGTCCCATACACATTGCTGCAGGAGATGGGACTCACGTCTTTAGCGGTCTGCAGGAACCACTCCTTCGCTGATTCAGCATTTGTGATGGTTTCCTGGGTTGTGAATGTCTGAGGAAGACAAACGGAAGATAAATCTGACAAAATGATAAGTGAAACTATTTTTTTCCACAGAAATCTCATTATTATTTATATAAACAATGTGATTTTATTTGCGATAGAACCAGTAAAGTTAAATTTGATATTTTTGGTTGCTTCTCTCTGCTACTGCTGTATAATCGGTTCAGTTTCTGAATGCTGCGTCCTGCTGAGACCTTCGATGCGACGATGAAGAGTGTGGTCTCAGCGTTGAGTTCAGCCAGAGTCTTAGCGATGTGCGTTCCATCGATGTTCGACACAAACCAGACGCGCGGCCCGCCTTTAGAGTACGGCTTCAAGGCCTCGGTTACCATTAATGGACCCTGAAACACACACAAAAATTATTAACATACATAAATACAAAAAAAAAAATGTACCTCATACAAATAAATACAGATTTGGATAGAATTAATTAGTAAATAAATTAGTAAATCTATGAGTAAATTATTGGATAAGTTTAAGAATTTAAATAAATAATTTGATTAGAATAAACACAATTTTAATTTAAAACAACCGATTAAAAATATAAACAAATAAACAAGCAAATAAAATGATGAAAATTTGATTCACATGAACAAGTAAACAAATGAGTAGATATAAAAATAAATAATAAACAATTTAAAACAATTTAATAATGTAACTTAATAGAAACTAAATATTTTCCAAATAATATTTACAGAATATTTAAAGTATTAATTCTTCACAATATATATATTAAATAATATATTTATATAATTAAATGATATATATATATATATATATATACAAATTAAAAATATATCATAATTATAAAATATATTACATTTTAAATTTTGCATGAGGATGATCATACACTGAAAAAATGTTAAATAAAACGATTTCAGTCTTTTCATCAAAAAATAAGTTTAATTTAATGATTTATTTCCTGTAATTATTTTCAAAATTTACTCTTTCTGAATTTTTGTGTGTGTGTGTGTTTTTGGGGGTCTGTGGCATCTAAATGATCTAGTGTAAATCAACAGAAAAATAATGAAAAAAATACATAAAATAGTAAGATTTTACAAACCAGATCAGATCCACCAATGCCGACATTAACCACATCAGTGATGGATTTCCCAGTGTATCCCTTCCACTCGCCACTGCGGACTTTCTGTGGATGGAAGAAAGAGTGATTTATAATTACATCCTGGTCTACACTCTTTTTACAGTCTCCATATTTGATCACTGTTTATATGTTTTCATATTCCAGCTTTTTAAGCATCCTAGTATGAAGCATCACATCAGATATGACACTCACATGACAGAAGCCCTTCATCTTCTCCAGAACCTTGTTGACCTCCGGCATCACGTCTTTCCCGTCCACGTTTATGGGTGTGTTTGAGCGGTTCCTCAGGGCGACGTGGAGAACAGCACGACCCTGCAGACCACACAATCATCATGCAATACATACATTTATGATGTATGCATTTGGTAGACACTTTAACCTAATGCAATTTGCAATGCATTTAAGATATGCATTAAATCAGTTCATGCATTTGCTAAAAATCAAACACATTCACTAGCATCATGCTCTACTACACCATCACCCAGAGTTGCATACATTATATAAAAATCTTACATTTATTTAAAAGTGTAATTCATAGCATATATACTATACATTATACACGTTTCCATCAATAAACATGTGTCCAAGTTTGTCTATAAAAGCAGGAAAGGGGACATATATTTGGTCACATGTTGATTTAAACCCCTGACACACAAACATATGAAATACCTCAGTGAAATTAATCTTTTCTCCTGAAAACATCTTGTCTCTGGAGGCCTCCACACCACGAGACTTTGCCTGCGAGAAAATTATTTTTACATTTACAAAGTACCAT